>NC_083571.1:19240053-19540053 GCF_027579695.1 Neoarius graeffei
GACGCTCCTGCGCTTGGAACGCTGTTTTCATGCACTCGGTGACGCAAAGGGTGTTTTCCCACTCTGAACAAGTGCGTATCACAATACTATGTTGAAAACTCGTATCAGACGTGCTTTTACAGTTAAAATGACCAATATGATGAAAATGCGTTAAAAGCTCGAAAACATGAAAATCCATGCTTAGAAAGTTGTTTCATGTCACATATGCTCGACTGCACTCATTTCACTCAAAATCAATGTTCCTTGTCAAACGTTTGCTTTATGCGTGAAAAGGCGATAGAAACAGGATGAAGGCGCTCCTTCTGAAGGAAAGCTGTTTTCATGCACTCAGTGACACAAAGTGTTGTTTTCCCACTCTGAACAAGTGCATATCACAATACTATGTTGAAAACTCGTTTCAGACGTGCTTTTACAGTTAAAATGACCAATGTGATGAAAATGTGTTAAAAGCTCGAAAACATGAAACTCCACGCTTAGAAAGTTGTTACATGTCACATATGCTCGACTGCACTCATTTCACTCAAATTCAATGTTCCTTGTCCAACGTTTGCTTTATGCTCTGAAAAGGCGTTAGAAACAGGCTGCAGACGCTCCTGCGCTTGGAACGCTGATTTCATGCACTCGGTGACGCAAAGGGTGTTTTCCCACTCTGCACAAGTGCGTATCACAATACTATGTTGAAACCTCGTATCAGACGTGCTTTTACAGTTAAAATGACCAATATGATGAAAATGTGTTAAAAGCTCGAAAACATGAAACTCCACGCTTAGAAAGTTGTTACATGTCACATATGCTCGACTGCACTCATTTCACTCAAATTCAATGTTCCTTGTCCAACGTTTGCTTTATGCTCTGAAAAGGCGTTAGAAACAGGCTGCAGACGCTCCTGCGCTTGGAACGCTGATTTCATGCACTCGGTGACGCAAAGGGTGTTTTCCCACTCTGCACAAGTGCGTATCACAATACTATGTTGAAAACTCGTTTCAGACGTGCTTTTACAGTTAAAATGACCAATATGATGAAAATGTGTTAAAAGCTCGAAAACATGAAAATCCACGCTTAGAAAGTTGTTACATGTCACATATGCTCGACTGCACTCATTTCACTCAAAATCAATGTTCCTTGTCAAACGTTTGCTTTATGCGTGAAAAGGCGATAGAAACAGGCTGAAGGCGCTCCTTCTGAAGGAAAGCTGTTTTCATGCACTCAGTGACACAAAGTGTTGTTTTCCCACTCTGCACAAGTGCATATCACAATACTATGTTGAAAACTCGTTTCAGACGTGCTTTTACAGTTAAAATGACCAATATGATAAAAATGTGTTAAAAGCTCGAAAACATGAAAATCCACGCTTAGAAAGTTGTTAAATGTCACATGTGCTCGACTGCACTCATTTCACTCAAAATCAATGTTCCTTGTCAAACGTTTGCTTTATGCGTGAAAAGGCCATAGAAACAGGCTGAAGGCGCTCTTTCTGAAGGAAAGCTGTTTTCATGCACTCAGTGACACAAAGTGTTGTTTTCCCACTCTGAACAAGTGCATATCACAATACTATGTTGGAAACTCGTATCAGACGTGCTTTTACAGTTAAAATGACCAATATGATGAAAATATGTGTTAAAAGCTCGAAAACATGAAAATCCACGCTTAGAAAGTTGTTACATGTCACATATGCTCGAATGCACTCATTTCACTCAAAATCAATGTTCCTTGTCAAACGTTTGCTTTATGCTCTGAAAAGGCGTTAGAAACATGCTGAAGACGCTCCTGCGCTTGGAACGCTGTTTTCATGCACTCGGTGACACAAAAGGTGTTTTCCCACTCTGCACAAGTGCGTATCACAATACTATGTTGAAAACTCGTTTCAGACGTGCTTTTACAGTTAAAATGACCAATATGATGAAAATGTGTTAAAAGCTCGAAAACATGAAAATCCACGCTTAGAAATTTGTTACATGTCACATATGCTCGACTGCACTCATTTCACTCAAAATCAATGTTCCTTGTCCAAACGTTTGCTTTATGCGTGAAAAGGCGATAGAAACAGGCTGAAGGCGCTCCTTCTGAAGGAAAGCTGTTTTCATGCACTCAGTGACACAAAGTGTTGTTTTCCCACTCTGAACAAGTGCATATCACAATACTATGTTGAAAACTCGTTTCAGACGTGCTTTTACAGTTAAAATGACCAATATGATGAAAATGTGTTAAAAGCTCGAAAACATGAAACTCCACGCTTAGAAAGTTGTTACATGTCACATATGCTCGACTGCACTCATTTCACTCAAATTCAATGTTCCTTGTCCAACGTTTGCTTTATGCTCTGAAAAGGCGTTAGAAACAGGCTGCAGACGCTCCTGCGCTTGGAACGCTGATTTCATGCACTTGGTGACGCAAAGGGTGTTTTCCCACTCTGCACAAGTGCGTATCACAATACTATGTTGAAAACTCGTTTCAGACGTGCTTTTACAGTTAAAATGACCAATATGATGAAAATGCGTTAAAAGCTCGAAAACATGAAAATCCATGCTTAGAAAGTTGTTTCATGTCACATATGCTCGACTGCACTCATTTCACTCAAATTCAATGTTCCTTGTCAAACGTTTGCTTTATGCGTGAAAAGGCGATAGAAACAGGCTGAAGGCGCTCCTTCTGAAGGAAAGCTGTTTTCATGCACTCAGTGACACAAAGTGTTGTTTTCCCACTCTGCACAAGTGCATATCACAATACTATGTTGAAAACTCGTTTCAGACGTGCTTTTACAGTTAAAATGACCAATATGATAAAAATGTGTTAAAAGCTCGAAAACATGAAAATCCACGCTTAGAAAGTTGTTACATGTCACATATGCTCGAATGCACTCATTTCACTCAAAATCAATGTTCCTTGTCAAACGTTTGCTTTATGCTCTGAAAAGGCGTTAGAAACATGCTGAAGACGCTCCTGCGCTTGGAACGCTGTTTTCATGCACTCGGTGACGCAAAGGGTGTTTTCCCACTGTGACCAAGTGCGTATCACAATACTATGTTGAAAACTCGTATCAGACGTGCTTTTACAGTTAAAATGACCAATATGATGAAAATGCGTTAAAAGCTCGAAAACATGAAAATCCATGCTTAGAAAGTTGTTTCATGTCACATATGCTCGACTGCACTCATTTCACTCAAAATCAATGTTCCTTGTCAAACGTTTGCTTTATGCGTGAAAAGGCGATAGAAACAGGCTGAAGGCGCTCCTTCTGAAGGAAAGCTGTTTTCATGCACTCAGTGACACAAAGTGTTGTTTTCCCACCTGCACAAGTGCATATCACAATACTATGTTGAAAACTCGTTTCAGACGTGCTTTTACAGTTAAAATGACCAATATGATAAAAATGTGTTAAAAGCTCGAAAACATGAAAATCCACGCTTAGAAAGTTGTTACATGTCACATATGCTCGACTGCACTCATTTCACTCAAAATCAATGTTCCTTGTCAAACGTTTGCTTTATGCGTGAAAAGGCCATAGAAACAGGCTGAAGGCGCTCTTTCTGAAGGAAAGCTGTTTTCATGCACTCAGTGACACAAAGTGTTGTTTTCCCACTCTGAACAAGTGCATATCACAATACTATGTTGGAAACTCGTATCAGACGTGCTTTTACAGTTAAAATGACCAATATGATGAAAATATGTGTTAAAAGCTCGAAAACATGAAAATCCACGCTTAGAAAGTTGTTACATGTCACATATGCTCGAATGCACTCATTTCACTCAAAATCAATGTTCCTTGTCAAACGTTTGCTTTATGCTCTGAAAAGGCGTTAGAAACATGCTGAAGACGCTCCTGCGCTTGGAACGCTGTTTTCATGCACTCGGTGACACAAAAGGTGTTTTCCCACTCTGCACAAGTGCGTATCACAATACTATGTTGAAAACTCGTTTCAGACGTGCTTTTACAGTTAAAATGACCAATATGATGAAAATGTGTTAAAAGCTCGAAAACATGAAAATCCACGCTTAGAAAGTTGTTACATGTCACATATGCTCGACTGCACTCATTTCACTCAAAATCAATGTTCCTTGTCCAAACGTTTGCTTTATGCGTGAAAAGGCGATAGAAACAGGCTGAAGGCGCTCCTTCTGAAGGAAAGCTGTTTTCATGCACTCAGTGACACAAAGTGTTGTTTTCCCACTCTGAACAAGTGCATATCACAATACTATGTTGAAAACTCGTTTCAGACGTGCTTTTACAGTTAAAATGACCAATATGATGAAAATGTGTTAAAAGCTCGAAAACATGAAACTCCACGCTTAGAAAGTTGTTACATGTCACATATGCTCGACTGCACTCATTTCACTCAAATTCAATGTTCCTTGTCCAACGTTTGCTTTATGCTCTGAAAAGGCGTTAGAAACAGGCTGCAGACGCTCCTGCGCTTGGAACGCTGATTTCATGCACTTGGTGACGCAAAGGGTGTTTTCCCACTCTGCACAAGTGCGTATCACAATACTATGTTGAAAACTCGTTTCAGACGTGCTTTTACAGTTAAAATGACCAATATGATGAAAATGCGTTAAAAGCTCGAAAACATGAAAATCCATGCTTAGAAAGTTGTTTCATGTCACATATGCTCGACTGCACTCATTTCACTCAAATTCAATGTTCCTTGTCAAACGTTTGCTTTATGCGTGAAAAGGCGATAGAAACAGGCTGAAGGCGCTCCTTCTGAAGGAAAGCTGTTTTCATGCACTCAGTGACACAAAGTGTTGTTTTCCCACTCTGCACAAGTGCATATCAAAATACTATGTTGAAAACTCGTTTCAGACGTGCTTTTACAGTTAAAATGACCAATATGATAAAAATGTGTTAAAAGCTCGAAAACATGAAAATCCACGCTTAGAAAGTTGTTACATGTCACATATGCTCGAATGCACTCATTTCACTCAAAATCAATGTTCCTTGTCAAACGTTTGCTTTATGCTCTGAAAAGGCGTTAGAAACATGCTGAAGACGCTCCTGCGCTTGGAACGCTGTTTTCATGCACTCGGTGACGCAAAGGGTGTTTTCCCACTCTGAACAAGTGCGTATCACAATACTATGTTGAAAACTCGTATCAGACGTGCTTTTACAGTTAAAATGACCAATATGATGAAAATGCGTTAAAAGCTCGAAAACATGAAAATCCATGCTTAGAAAGTTGTTTCATGTCACATATGCTCGACTGCACTCATTTCACTCAAAATCAATGTTCCTTGTCAAACGTTTGCTTTATGCGTGAAAAGGCGATAGAAACAGGATGAAGGCGCTCCTTCTGAAGGAAAGCTGTTTTCATGCACTCAGTGACACAAAGTGTTGTTTTCCCACTCTGAACAAGTGCATATCACAATACTATGTTGAAAACTCGTTTCAGACGTGCTTTTACAGTTAAAATGACCAATGTGATGAAAATGTGTTAAAAGCTCGAAAACATGAAACTCCACGCTTAGAAAGTTGTTACATGTCACATATGCTCGACTGCACTCATTTCACTCAAATTCAATGTTCCTTGTCCAACGTTTGCTTTATGCTCTGAAAAGGCGTTAGAAACAGGCTGCAGACGCTCCTGCGCTTGGAACGCTGATTTCATGCACTCGGTGACGCAAAGGGTGTTTTCCCACTCTGCACAAGTGCGTATCACAATACTATGTTGAAACCTCGTATCAGACGTGCTTTTACAGTTAAAATGACCAATATGATGAAAATGTGTTAAAAGCTCGAAAACATGAAACTCCACGCTTAGAAAGTTGTTACATGTCACATATGCTCGACTGCACTCATTTCACTCAAATTCAATGTTCCTTGTCCAACGTTTGCTTTATGCTCTGAAAAGGCGTTAGAAACAGGCTGCAGACGCTCCTGCGCTTGGAACGCTGATTTCATGCACTCGGTGACGCAAAGGGTGTTTTCCCACTCTGCACAAGTGCGTATCACAATACTATGTTGAAAACTCGTTTCAGACGTGCTTTTACAGTTAAAATGACCAATATGATGAAAATGTGTTAAAAGCTCGAAAACATGAAAATCCACGCTTAGAAAGTTGTTACATGTCACATATGCTCGACTGCACTCATTTCACTCAAAATCAATGTTCCTTGTCAAACGTTTGCTTTATGCGTGAAAAGGCGATAGAAACAGGCTGAAGGCGCTCCTTCTGAAGGAAAGCTGTTTTCATGCACTCAGTGACACAAAGTGTTGTTTTCCCACTCTGCACAAGTGCATATCACAATACTATGTTGAAAACTCGTTTCAGACGTGCTTTTACAGTTAAAATGACCAATATGATAAAAATGTGTTAAAAGCTCGAAAACATGAAAATCCACGCTTAGAAAGTTGTTAAATGTCACATGTGCTCGACTGCACTCATTTCACTCAAAATCAATGTTCCTTGTCAAACGTTTGCTTTATGCGTGAAAAGGCCATAGAAACAGGCTGAAGGCGCTCTTTCTGAAGGAAAGCTGTTTTCATGCACTCAGTGACACAAAGTGTTGTTTTCCCACTCTGAACAAGTGCATATCACAATACTATGTTGGAAACTCGTATCAGACGTGCTTTTACAGTTAAAATGACCAATATGATGAAAATATGTGTTAAAAGCTCGAAAACATGAAAATCCACGCTTAGAAAGTTGTTACATGTCACATATGCTCGAATGCACTCATTTCACTCAAAATCAATGTTCCTTGTCAAACGTTTGCTTTATGCTCTGAAAAGGCGTTAGAAACATGCTGAAGACGCTCCTGCGCTTGGAACGCTGTTTTCATGCACTCGGTGACACAAAAGGTGTTTTCCCACTCTGCACAAGTGCGTATCACAATACTATGTTGAAAACTCGTTTCAGACGTGCTTTTACAGTTAAAATGACCAATATGATGAAAATGTGTTAAAAGCTCGAAAACATGAAAATCCACGCTTAGAAAGTTGTTACATGTCACATATGCTCGACTGCACTCATTTCACTCAAAATCAATGTTCCTTGTCCAAACGTTTGCTTTATGCGTGAAAAGGCGATAGAAACAGGCTGAAGGCGCTCCTTCTGAAGGAAAGCTGTTTTCATGCACTCAGTGACTCAAAGTGTTGTTTTCCAACTCTGAACAAGTGCATATCACAATACTATGTTGAAAACTCTTTTCAGACGTGCTTTTACAGTTAAAATGACCAATATGATGAAAATGTGTTAAAAGCTCGAAAACATGAAACTCCACGCTTAGAAAGTTGTTACATGTCACATATGCTCGACTGCACTCATTTCACTCAAATTCAATGTTCCTTGTCCAACGTTTGCTTTATGCTCTGAAAAGGCGTTAGAAACAGGCTGCAGACGCTCCTTCGCTTGGAACGCTGATTTCATGCACTTGGTGACGCAAAGGGTGTTTTCCCACTCTGCACAAGTGCGTATCACAATACTATGTTGAAAACTCGTTTCAGACGTGCTTTTACAGTTAAAATGACCAATATGATGAAAATGCGTTAAAAGCTCGAAAACATGAAAATCCATGCTTAGAAAGTTGTTTCATGTCACATATGCTCGACTGCACTCATTTCACTCAAATTCAATGTTCCTTGTCAAACGTTTGCTTTATGCGTGAAAAGGCGATAGAAACAGGCTGAAGGCGCTCCTTCTGAAGGAAAGCTGTTTTCATGCACTCAGTGACACAAAGTGTTGTTTTCCCACTCTGCACAAGTGCATATCACAATACTATGTTGAAAACTCGTTTCAGACGTGCTTTTACAGTTAAAATGACCAATATGATAAAAATGTGTTAAAAGCTCGAAAACATGAAAATCCACGCTTAGAAAGTTGTTACATGTCACATATGCTCGAATGCACTCATTTCACTCAAAATCAATGTTCCTTGTCAAACGTTTGCTTTATGCTCTGAAAAGGCGTTAGAAACATGCTGAAGACGCTCCTGCGCTTGGAACGCTGTTTTCATGCACTCGGTGACGCAAAGGGTGTTTTCCCACTCTGAACAAGTGCGTATCACAATACTATGTTGAAAACTCGTATCAGACGTGCTTTTACAGTTAAAATGACCAATATGATGAAAATGCGTTAAAAGCTCGAAAACATGAAAATCCATGCTTAGAAAGTTGTTTCATGTCACATATGCTCGACTGCACTCATTTCACTCAAAATCAATGTTCCTTGTCAAACGTTTGCTTTATGCGTGAAAAGGCGATAGAAACAGGCTGAAGGCGCTCCTTCTGAAGGAAAGCTGTTTTCATGCACTCAGTGACACAAAGTGTTGTTTTCCCACTCTGAACAAGTGCATATCACAATACTATGTTGAAAACTCGTTTCAGACGTGCTTTTACAGTTAAAATGACCAATGTGATGAAAATGTGTTAAAAGCTCGAAAACATGAAACTCCACGCTTAGAAAGTTGTTACATGTCACATATGCTCGACTGCACTCATTTCACTCAAATTCAATGTTCCTTGTCCAACGTTTGCTTTATGCTCTGAAAAGGCGTTAGAAACAGGCTGCAGACGCTCCTGCGCTTGGAACGCTGATTTCATGCACTCGGTGACGCAAAGGGTGTTTTCCCACTCTGCACAAGTGCGTATCACAATACTATGTTGAAAACTCGTATCAGACGTGCTTTTACAGTTAAAATGACCAATATGATGAAAATGTGTTAAAAGCTCGAAAACATGAAACTCCACGCTTAGAAAGTTGTTACATGTCACATATGCTCGACTGCACTCATTTCACTCAAATTCAATGTTCCTTGTCCAACGTTTGCTTTATGCTCTGAAAAGGCGTTAGAAACAGGCTGCAGACGCTCCTGCGCTTGGAACGCTGATTTCATGCACTCGGTGACGCAAAGGGTGTTTTCCCACTCTGCACAAGTGCGTATCACAATACTATGTTGAAAACTCGTTTCAGACGTGCTTTTACAGTTAAAATGACCAATATGATGAAAATGTGTTAAAAGCTCGAAAACATGAAAATCCACGCTTAGAAAGTTGTTACATGTCACATATGCTCGACTGCACTCATTTCACTCAAAATCAATGTTCCTTGTCAAACGTTTGCTTTATGCGTGAAAAGGCGATAGAAACAGGCTGAAGGCGCTCCTTCTGAAGGAAAGCTGTTTTCATGCACTCAGTGACACAAAGTGTTGTTTTCCCACTCTGCACAAGTGCATATCACAATACTATGTTGAAAACTCGTTTCAGACGTGCTTTTACAGTTAAAATGACCAATATGATAAAAATGTGTTAAAAGCTCGAAAACATGAAAATCCACGCTTAGAAAGTTGTTAAATGTCACATGTGCTCGACTGCACTCATTTCACTCAAAATCAATGTTCCTTGTCAAACGTTTGCTTTATGCGTGAAAAGGCCATAGAAACAGGCTGAAGGCGCTCTTTCTGAAGGAAAGCTGTTTTCATGCACTCAGTGACACAAAGTGTTGTTTTCCCACTCTGAACAAGTGCATATCACAATACTATGTTGGAAACTCGTATCAGACGTGCTTTTACAGTTAAAATGACCAATATGATGAAAATATGTGTTAAAAGCTCGAAAACATGAAAATCCACGCTTAGAAAGTTGTTACATGTCACATATGCTCGAATGCACTCATTTCACTCAAAATCAATGTTCCTTGTCAAACGTTTGCTTTATGCTCTGAAAAGGCGTTAGAAACATGCTGAAGACGCTCCTGCGCTTGGAACGCTGTTTTCATGCACTCGGTGACACAAAAGGTGTTTTCCCACTCTGCACAAGTGCGTATCACAATACTATGTTGAAAACTCGTTTCAGACGTGCTTTTACAGTTAAAATGACCAATATGATGAAAATGTGTTAAAAGCTCGAAAACATGAAAATCCACGCTTAGAAAGTTGTTACATGTCACATATGCTCGACTGCACTCATTTCACTCAAAATCAATGTTCCTTGTCCAAACGTTTGCTTTATGCGTGAAAAGGCGATAGAAACAGGCTGAAGGCGCTCCTTCTGAAGGAAAGCTGTTTTCATGCACTCAGTGACTCAAAGTGTTGTTTTCCAACTCTGAACAAGTGCATATCACAATACTATGTTGAAAACTCGTTTCAGACGTGCTTTTACAGTTAAAATGACCAATATGATGAAAATGTGTTAAAAGCTCGAAAACATGAAACTCCACGCTTAGAAAGTTGTTACATGTCACATATGCTCGACTGCACTCATTTCACTCAAATTCAATGTTCCTTGTCCAACGTTTGCTTTATGCTCTGAAAAGGCGTTAGAAACAGGCTGCAGACGCTCCTTCGCTTGGAACGCTGATTTCATGCACTTGGTGACGCAAAGGGTGTTTTCCCACTCTGCACAAGTGCGTATCACAATACTATGTTGAAAACTCGTTTCAGACGTGCTTTTACAGTTAAAATGACCAATATGATGAAAATGCGTTAAAAGCTCGAAAACATGAAAATCCATGCTTAGAAAGTTGTTTCATGTCACATATGCTCGACTGCACTCATTTCACTCAAATTCAATGTTCCTTGTCAAACGTTTGCTTTATGCGTGAAAAGGCGATAGAAACAGGCTGAAGGCGCTCCTTCTGAAGGAAAGCTGTTTTCATGCACTCAGTGACACAAAGTGTTGTTTTCCCACTCTGCACAAGTGCATATCACAATACTATGTTGAAAACTCGTTTCAGACGTGCTTTTACAGTTAAAATGACCAATATGATAAAAATGTGTTAAAAGCTCGAAAACATGAAAATCCACGCTTAGAAAGTTGTTACTTGTCACATATGCTCGAATGCACTCATTTCACTCAAAATCAATGTTCCTTGTCAAACGTTTGCTTTATGCTCTGAAAAGGCGTTAGAAACATGCTGAAGACGCTCCTGCGCTTGGAACGCTGTTTTCATGCACTCGGTGACGCAAAGGGTGTTTTCCCACTCTGAACAAGTGCGTATCACAATACTATGTTGAAAACTCGTTTCAGACGTGCTTTTACAGTTAAAATGACCAATATGATGAAAATGCGTTAAAAGCTCGAAAACATGAAAATCCATGCTTAGAAAGTTGTTTCATGTCACATATGCTCGACTGCACTCATTTCACTCAAAATCAATGTTCCTTGTCAAACGTTTGCTTTATGCGTGAAAAGGCGATAGAAACAGGCTGAAGGCGCTCCTTCTGAAGGAAAGCTGTTTTCATGCACTCAGTGACACAAAGTGTTGTTTTCCCACTCTGCACAAGTGCATATCACAATACTATGTTGAAAACTCGTTTCAGACGTGCTTTTACAGTTAAAATGACCAATATGATAAAAATGTGTTAAAAGCTCGAAAACATGAAAATCCACGCTTAGAAAGTTGTTACATGTCACATATGCTCGACTGCACTCATTTCACTCAAAATCAATGTTCCTTGTCCAAACGTTTGCTTTATGCGTGAAAAGGCGATAGAAACAGGCTGAAGGCGCTCCTTCTGAAGGAAAGCTGTTTTCATGCACTCAGTGACTCAAAGTGTTGTTTTACAACTCTGAACAAGTGCATATCACAATACTATGTTGAAAACTCGTTTCAGACGTGCTTTTACAGTTAAAATGACCAATATGATGAAAATGTGTTAAAAGCTCGAAAACATGAAAATCCACGCTTAGAAAGTTGTTACATGTCACATATGCTCGTATGCACTCATTTCACTCAAAATCAATGTTCCTTGTCCAAACGTTTGCTTTATGCGTGAAAAGGCGATAGAAACAGGCTGAAGGCGCTCCTTCTGAAGGAAAGCTGTTTTCATGCACTCAGTGACTCAAAGTGTTGTTTTCCAACTCTGAACAAGTGCATATCACAATACTATGTTGAAAACTCGTTTCAGACGTGCTTTTACAGTTAAAATGACCAATGTGATGAAAATGTGTTAAAAGCTCGAAAACATGAAACTCCACGCTTAGAAAGTTGTTACATGTCACATATGCTCGACTGCACTCATTTCACTCAAATTCAATGTTCCTTGTCCAACGTTTGCTTTATGCTCTGAAAAGGCGTTAGAAACAGGCTGCAGACGCTCCTGCGCTTGGAACGCTGATTTCATGCACTCGGTGACGCAAAGGGTGTTTTCCCACTCTGCACAAGTGCGTATCACAATACTATGTTGAAAACTCGTATCAGACGTGCTTTTACAGTTAAAATGACCAATATGATGAAAATGTGTTAAAAGCTCGAAAACATGAAACTCCACGCTTAGAAAGTTGTTACATGTCACATATGCTCGACTGCAATCATTTCACTCAAATTCAATGTTCCTTGTCCAACGTTTGCTTTATGCTCTGAAAAGGCGTTAGAAACAGGCTGCAGACGCTCCTGCGCTTGGAACGCTGATTTCATGCACTCGGTGACGCAAAGGGTGTTTTCCCACTCTGCACAAGTGCGTATCACAATACTATGTTGAAAACTCGTTTCAGACGTGCTTTTACAGTTAAAATGACCAATATGATGAAAATGTGTTAAAAGCTCGAAAACATGAAAATCCACGCTTAGAAAGTTGTTACATGTCACATATGCTCGACTGCACTCATTTCACTCAAAATCAAGGCTACTTATAAAACGTTTGCTTTATGCGTGAAAAGGCGATAGAAACAGGCTGAAGGCGCTCCTTCTGAAGGAAAGCTGTTTTCATGCACTCAGTGACTCAAAGTGTTGTTTTCCAACTCTGAACAAGTGCATGTCAGAATACTATGTTGAAAACTCGTTTCAGACGTGCTTTTACAGTTAAAATGACCAATATGATGAAAATGTGTTAAAAGCTCGAAAACATGAAACTCCACACTTAGAAAGTTGTTACATGTCACATATGCTCGACTGCACTCATTTCACTCAAATTCAATGTTCCTTGTCCAACGTTTGCTTTATGCTCTGAAAAGGCGTTAGAAACAGGCTGCAGACGCTCCTTCGCTTGGAACGCTGATTTCATGCACTTGGTGACGCAAAGGGTGTTTTCCCACTCTGCACAAGTGCGTATCACAATACTATGTTGAAAACTCGTTTCAGACGTGCTTTTACAGTTAAAATGACCAATATGATGAAAATGCGTTAAAAGCTCGAAAACATGAAAATCCATGCTTAGAAAGTTGTTTCATGTCACATATGCTCGACTGCACTCATTTCACTCAAATTCAATGTTCCTTGTCAAACGTTTGCTTTATGCGTGAAAAGGCGATAGAAACAGGCTGAAGGCGCTCCTTCTGAAGGAAAGCTGTTTTCATGCACTCAGTGACACAAAGTGTTGTTTTCCCACTCTGCACAAGTGCATATCACAATACTATGTTGAAAACTCGTTTCAGACGAGCTTTTACAGTTAAAATGACCAATATGATAAAAATGTGTTAAAAGCTCGAAAACATGAAAATCCACGCTTAGAAAGTTGTTACTTGTCACATATGCTCGAATGCACTCATTTCACTCAAAATCAATGTTCCTTGTCAAACGTTTGCTTTATGCTCTGAAAAGGCGTTAGAAACATGCTGAAGACGCTCCTGCGCTTGGAACGCTGTTTTCATGCACTCGGTGACGCAAAGGGTGTTTTCCCACTCTGAACAAGTGCGTATCACAATACTATGTTGAAAACTCGTTTCAGACGTGCTTTTACAGTTAAAATGACCAATATGATGAAAATGCGTTAAAAGCTCGAAAACATGAAAATCCATGCTTAGAAAGTTGTTTCATGTCACATATGCTCGACTGCACTCATTTCACTCAAAATCAATGTTCCTTGTCAAACGTTTGCTTTATGCGTGAAAAGGCGATAGAAACAGGCTGAAGGCGCTCCTTCTGAAGGAAAGCTGTTTTCATGCACTCAGTGACACAAAGTGTTGTTTTCCCACTCTGCACAAGTGCATATCACAATACTATGTTGAAAACTCGTTTCAGACGTGCTTTTACAGTTAAAATGACCAATATGATAAAAATGTGTTAAAAGCTCGAAAACATGAAAATCCACGCTTAGAAAGTTGTTACATGTCACATATGCTCGACTGCACTCATTTCACTCAAAATCAATGTTCCTTGTCAAACGTTTGCTTTATGCGTGAAAAGGCCATAGAAACAGGCTGAAGGCGCTCTTTCTGAAGGAAAGCTGTTTTCATGCACTCAGTGACACAAAGTGTTGTTTTCCCACTCTGAACAAGTGCATATCACAATACTATGTTGGAAACTCGTATCAGACGTGCTTTTACAGTTAAAATGACCAATATGATGAAAATATGTGTTAAAAGCTCGAAAACATGAAAATCCACGCTTAGAAAGTTGTTACATGTCACATATGCTCGAATGCACTCATTTCACTCAAAATCAATGTTCCTTGTCAAACGTTTGCTTTATGCTCTGAAAAGGCGTTAGAAACATGCTGAAGACGCTCCTGCGCTTGGAACGCTGTTTTCATGCACTCGGTGACACAAAAGGTGTTTTCCCACTCTGCACAAGTGCGTATCACAATACTATGTTGAAAACTCGTTTCAGACGTGCTTTTACAGTTAAAATGACCAATATGATGAAAATGTGTTAAAAGCTCGAAAACATGAAAATCCACGCTTAGAAAGTTGTTACATGTCACATATGCTCGACTGCACTCATTTCACTCAAAATCAATGTTCCTTGTCCAAACGTTTGCTTTATGCGTGAAAAGGCGATAGAAACAGGCTGAAGGCGCTCCTTCTGAAGGAAAGCTGTTTTCATGCACTCAGTGACACAAAGTGTTGTTTTCCCACTCTGAACAAGTGCATATCACAATACTATGTTGAAAACTCGTTTCAGACGTGCTTTTACAGTTAAAATGACCAATATGATGAAAATGTGTTAAAAGCTCGAAAACATGAAACTCCACGCTTAGAAAGTTGTTACATGTCACATATGCTCGACTGCACTCATTTCACTCAAAATCAATGTTCCTTGTCCAACGTTTGCTTTATGCTCTGAAAAGGCGTTAGAAACATGCTGAAGACGCTCCTGCGCTTGGAACGCTGTTTTCATGCACTCGGTGACGCAAAGGGTGTTTTCCCACTCTGAACAAGTGCGTATCACAATACTATGTTGAAAACTCGTTTCAGACGTGCTTTTACAGTTAAAATGACCAATATGATGAAAATGCGTTAAAAGCTCGAAAACATGAAAATCCATGCTTAGAAAGTTGTTTCATGTCACATATGCTCGACTGCACTCATTTCACTCAAAATCAATGTTCCTTGTCAAACGTTTGCTTTATGCGTGAAAAGGCGATAGAAACAGGCTGAAGGCGCTCCTTCTGAAGGAAAGCTGTTTTCATGCACTCAGTGACACAAAGTGTTGTTTTCCCACTCTGAACAAGTGCATATCACAATACTATGTTGAAAACTCGTTTCAGACGTGCTTTTACAGTTAAAATGACCAATGTGATGAAAATGTGTTAAAAGCTCGAAAACATGAAACTCCACGCTTAGAAAGTTGTTACATGTCACATATGCTCGACTGCACTCATTTCACTCAAATTCAATGTTCCTTGTCCAACGTTTGCTTTATGCTCTGAAAAGGCGTTAGAAACAGGCTGCAGACGCTCCTGCGCTTGGAACGCTGATTTCATGCACTCGGTGACGCAAAGGGTGTTTTCCCACTCTGCACAAGTGCGTATCACAATACTATGTTGAAAACTCGTATCAGACGTGCTTTTACAGTTAAAATGACCAATATGATGAAAATGTGTTAAAAGCTCGAAAACATGAAACTCCACGCTTAGAAAGTTGTTACATGTCACATATGCTCGACTGCACTCATTTCACTCAAATTCAATGTTCCTTGTCCAACGTTTGCTTTATGCTCTGAAAAGGCGTTAGAAACAGGCTGCAGACGCTCCTGCGCTTGGAACGCTGATTTCATGCACTCGGTGACGCAAAGGGTGTTTTCCCACTCTGCACAAGTGCGTATCACAATACTATGTTGAAAACTCGTTTCAGACGTGCTTTTACAGTTAAAATGACCAATATGATGAAAATGTGTTAAAAGCTCGAAAACATGAAAATCCACGCTTAGAAAGTTGTTACATGTCACATATGCTCGACTGCACTCATTTCACTCAAAATCAATGTTCCTTGTCAAACGTTTGCTTTATGCGTGAAAAGGCGATAGAAACAGGCTGAAGGCGCTCCTTCTGAAGGAAAGCTGTTTTCATGCACTCAGTGACACAAAGTGTTGTTTTCCCACTCTGCACAAGTGCATATCACAATACTATGTTGAAAACTCGTTTCAGACGTGCTTTTACAGTTAAAATGACCAATATGATAAAAATGTTAAAAGCTCGAAAACATGAAAATCCACGCTTAGATAGTTGTTAAATGTCACATGTGCTCGACTGCACTCATTTCACTCAAAATCAATGTTCCTTGTCAAACGTTTGCTTTATGCGTGAAAAGGCCATAGAAACAGGCTGAAGGCGCTCTTTCTGAAGGAAAGCTGTTTTCATGCACTCAGTGACACAAAGTGTTGTTTTCCCACTCTGAACAAGTGCATATCACAATACTATGTTGGAAACTCGTATCAGACGTGCTTTTACAGTTAAAATGACCAATATGATGAAAATATGTGTTAAAAGCTCGAAAACATGAAAATCCACGCTTAGAAAGTTGTTACATGTCACATATGCTCGAATGCACTCATTTCACTCAAAATCAATGTTCCTTGTCAAACGTTTGCTTTATGCTCTGAAAAGGCGTTAGAAACATGCTGAAGACGCTCCTGCGCTTGGAACGCTGTTTTCATGCACTCGGTGACACAAAAGGTGTTTTCCCACTCTGCACAAGTGCGTATCACAATACTATGTTGAAAACTCGTTTCAGACGTGCTTTTACAGTTAAAATGACCAATATGATGAAAATGTGTTAAAAGCTCGAAAACATGAAAATCCACGCTTAGAAAGTTGTTACATGTCACATATGCTCGACTGCACTCATTTCACTCAAAATCAATGTTCCTTGTCCAAACGTTTGCTTTATGCGTGAAAAGGCGATAGAAACAGGCTGAAGGCGCTCCTTCTGAAGGAAAGCTGTTTTCATGCACTCAGTGACTCAAAGTGTTGTTTTCCAACTCTGAACAAGTGCATATCACAATACTATGTTGAAAACTCGTTTCAGACGTGCTTTTACAGTTAAAATGACCAATATGATGAAAATGTGTTAAAAGCTCGAAAACATGAAACTCCACGCTTAGAAAGTTGTTACATGTCACATATGCTCGACTGCACTCATTTCACTCAAATTCAATGTTCCTTGTCCAACGTTTGCTTTATGCTCTGAAAAGGCGTTAGAAACAGGCTGCAGACGCTCCTTCGCTTGGAACGCTGATTTCATGCACTTGGTGACGCAAAGGGTGTTTTCCCACTCTGCACAAGTGCGTATCACAATACTATGTTGAAAACTCGTTTCAGACGTGCTTTTACAGTTAAAATGACCAATATGATGAAAATGCGTTAAAAGCTCGAAAACATGAAAATCCATGCTTAGAAAGTTGTTTCATGTCACATATGCTCGACTGCACTCATTTCACTCAAATTCAATGTTCCTTGTCAAACGTTTGCTTTATGCGTGAAAAGGCGATAGAAACAGGCTGAAGGCGCTCCTTCTGAAGGAAAGCTGTTTTCATGCACTCAGTGACACAAAGTGTTGTTTTCCCACTCTGCACAAGTGCATATCACAATACTATGTTGAAAACTCGTTTCAGACGTGCTTTCACAGTTAAAATGACCAATATGATAAAAATGTGTTAAAAGCTCGAAAACATGAAAATCCACGCTTAGAAAGTTGTTACTTGTCACATATGCTCGAATGCACTCATTTCACTCAAAATCAATGTTCCTTGTCAAACGTTTGCTTTATGCTCTGAAAAGGCGTTAGAAACATGCTGAAGACGCTCCTGCGCTTGGAACGCTGTTTTCATGCACTCGGTGACGCAAAGGGTGTTTTCCCACTCTGAACAAGTGCGTATCAAAATACTATGTTGAAAACTCGTTTCAGACGTGCTTTTACAGTTAAAATGACCAATATGATGAAAATGCGTTAAAAGCTCGAAAACATGAAAATCCATGCTTAGAAAGTTGTTTCATGTCACATATGCTCGACTGCACTCATTTCACTCAAAATCAATGTTCCTTGTCAAACGTTTGCTTTATGCGTGAAAAGGCGATAGAAACAGGCTGAAGGCGCTCCTTCTGAAGGAAAGCTGTTTTCATGCACTCAGTGACACAAAGTGTTGTTTTCCCACTCTGCACAAGTGCATATCACAATACTATGTTGAAAACTCGTTTCAGACGTGCTTTTACAGTTAAAATGACCAATATGATAAAAATGTGTTAAAAGCTCGAAAACATGAAAATCCACGCTTAGAAAGTTGTTACATGTCACATATGCTCGACTGCACTCATTTCACTCAAAATCAATGTTCCTTGTCCAAACGTTTGCTTTATGCGTGAAAAGGCGATAGAAACAGGCTGAAGGCGCTCCTTCTGAAGGAAAGCTGTTTTCATGCACTCAGTGACTCAAAGTGTTGTTTTCCAACTCTGAACAAGTGCATATCACAATACTATGTTGAAAACTCGTTTCAGACGTGCTTTTACAGTTAAAATGACCAATATGATGAAAATGTGTTAAAAGCTCGAAAACATGAAAATCCACGCTTAGAAAGTTGTTACATGTCACATATGCTCGTATGCACTCATTTCACTCAAAATCAATGTTCCTTGTCCAAACGTTTGCTTTATGCGTGAAAAGGCGATAGAAACAGGCTGAAGGCGCTCCTTCTGAAGGAAAGCGGTTTTCATGCACTCAGTGACTCAAAGTGTTGTTTTCCAACTCTGAACAAGTGCATATCACAATACTATGTTGAAAACTCGTTTCAGACGTGCTTTTACAGTTAAAATGACCAATGTGATGAAAATGTGTTAAAAGCTCGAAAACATGAAACTCCACGCTTAGAAAGTTGTTACATGTCACATATGCTCGACTGCACTCATTTCACTCAAATTCAATGTTCCTTGTCCAACGTTTGCTTTATGCTCTGAAAAGGCGTTAGAAACAGGCTGCAGACGCTCCTGCGCTTGGAACGCTGATTTCATGCACTCGGTGACGCAAAGGGTGTTTTCCCACTCTGCACAAGTGCGTATCACAATACTATGTTGAAAACTCGTATCAGACGTGCTTTTACAGTTAAAATGACCAATATGATGAAAATGTGTTAAAAGCTCGAAAACATGAAACTCCACGCTTAGAAAGTTGTTACATGTCACATATGCTCGACTGCAATCATTTCACTCAAATTCAATGTTCCTTGTCCAACGTTTGCTTTATGCTCTGAAAAGGCGTTAGAAACAGGCTGCAGACGCTCCTGCGCTTGGAACGCTGATTTCATGCACTCGGTGACGCAAAGGGTGTTTTCCCACTCTGCACAAGTGCGTATCACAATACTATGTTGAAAACTCGTTTCAGACGTGCTTTTACAGTTAAAATGACCAATATGATGAAAATGTGTTAAAAGCTCGAAAACATGAAAATCCACGCTTAGAAAGTTGTTACATGTCACATATGCTCGACTGCACTCATTTCACTCAAAATCAAGGCTACTTATAAAACGTTTGCTTTATGCGTGAAAAGGCGATAGAAACAGGCTGAAGGCGCTCCTTCTGAAGGAAAGCTGTTTTCATGCACTCAGTGACTCAAAGTGTTGTTTTCCAACTCTGAACAAGTGCATGTCAGAATACTATGTTGAAAACTCGTTTCAGACGTGCTTTTACAGTTAAAATGACCAATATGATGAAAATGTGTTAAAAGCTCGAAAACATGAAACTCCACGCTTAGAAAGTTGTTACATGTCACATATGCTCGACTGCACTCATTTCACTCAAATTCAATGTTCCTTGTCCAACGTTTGCTTTATGCTCTGAAAAGGCGTTAGAAACAGGCTGCAGACGCTCCTGCGCTTGGAACGCTGATTTCATGCACTCGGTGACGCAAAGGGTGTTTTCCCACTCTGCACAAGTGCGTATCACAATACTATGTTGAAAACTCGTTTCAGACGTGCTTTTACAGTTAAAATGACCAATATGATGAAAATGCGTTAAAAGCTCGAAAACATGAAAATCCATGCTTAGAAAGTTGTTTCATGTCACATATGCTCGACTGCACTCATTTCACTCAAATTCAATGTTCCTTGTCAAACGTTTGCTTTATGCGTGAAAAGGCGATAGAAACAGGCTGAAGGCGCTCCTTCTGAAGGAAAGCTGTTTTCATGCACTCAGTGACACAAAGTGTTGTTTTCCCACTCTGCACAAGTGCATATCACAATACTATGTTGAAAACTCGTTTCAGACGAGCTTTTACAGTTAAAATGACCAATATGATAAAAATGTGTTAAAAGCTCGAAAACATGAAAATCCACGCTTAGAAAGTTGTTACTTGTCACATATGCTCGAATGCACTCATTTCACTCAAAATCAATGTTCCTTGTCAAACGTTTGCTTTATGCTCTGAAAAGGCGTTAGAAACATGCTGAAGACGCTCCTGCGCTTGGAACGCTGTTTTCATGCACTCGGTGACGCAAAGGGTGTTTTCCCACTCTGAACAAGTGCGTATCACAATACTATGTTGAAAACTCGTTTCAGACGTGCTTTTACAGTTAAAATGACCAATATGATGAAAATGCGTTAAAAGCTCGAAAACATGAAAATCCATGCTTAGAAAGTTGTTTCATGTCACATATGCTCGACTGCACTCATTTCACTCAAAATCAATGTTCCTTGTCAAACGTTTGCTTTATGCGTGAAAAGGCGATAGAAACAGGCTGAAGGCGCTCCTTCTGAAGGAAAGCTGTTTTCATGCACTCAGTGACACAAAGTGTTGTTTTCCCACTCTGCACAAGTGCATATCACAATACTATGTTGAAAACTCGTTTCAGACGTGCTTTTACAGTTAAAATGACCAATATGATAAAAATGTGTTAAAAGCTCGAAAACATGAAAATCCACGCTTAGAAAGTTGTTACATGTCACATATGCTCGACTGCACTCATTTCACTCAAAATCAATGTTCCTTGTCAAACGTTTGCTTTATGCGTGAAAAGGCCATAGAAACAGGCTGAAGGCGCTCTTTCTGAAGGAAAGCTGTTTTCATGCACTCAGTGACACAAAGTGTTGTTTTCCCACTCTGAACAAGTGCATATCACAATACTATGTTGGAAACTCGTATCAGACGTGCTTTTACAGTTAAAATGACCAATATGATGAAAATATGTGTTAAAAGCTCGAAAACATGAAAATCCACGCTTAGAAAGTTGTTACATGTCACATATGCTCGAATGCACTCATTTCACTCAAAATCAATGTTCCTTGTCAAACGTTTGCTTTATGCTCTGAAAAGGCGTTAGAAACATGCTGAAGACGCTCCTGCGCTTGGAACGCTGTTTTCATGCACTCGGTGACACAAAAGGTGTTTTCCCACTCTGCACAAGTGCGTATCACAATACTATGTTGAAAACTCGTTTCAGACGTGCTTTTACAGTTAAAATGACCAATATGATGAAAATGTGTTAAAAGCTCGAAAACATGAAAATCCACGCTTAGAAAGTTGTTACATGTCACATATGCTCGACTGCACTCATTTCACTCAAAATCAATGTTCCTTGTCCAAACGTTTGCTTTATGCGTGAAAAGGCGATAGAAACAGGCTGAAGGCGCTCCTTCTGAAGGAAAGCTGTTTTCATGCACTCAGTGACACAAAGTGTTGTTTTCCCACTCTGAACAAGTGCATATCACAATACTATGTTGAAAACTCGTTTCAGACGTGCTTTTACAGTTAAAATGACCAATATGATGAAAATGTGTTAAAAGCTCGAAAACATGAAACTCCACGCTTAGAAAGTTGTTACATGTCACATATGCTCGACTGCACTCATTTCACTCAAAATCAATGTTCCTTGTCCAACGTTTGCTTTATGCTCTGAAAAGGCGTTAGAAACATGCTGAAGACGCTCCTGCGCTTGGAACGCTGTTTTCATGCACTCGGTGACGCAAAGGGTGTTTTCCCACTCTGAACAAGTGCGTATCACAATACTATGTTGAAAACTCGTTTCAGACGTGCTTTTACAGTTAAAATGACCAATATGATGAAAATGCGTTAAAAGCTCGAAAACATGAAAATCCATGCTTAGAAAGTTGTTTCATGTCACATATGCTCGACTGCACTCATTTCACTCAAAATCAATGTTCCTTGTCAAACGTTTGCTTTATGCCTGAAAAGGCGATAGAAACAGGCTGAAGGCGCTCCTTCTGAAGGAAAGCTGTTTTCATGCACTCAGTGACACAAAGTGTTGTTTTCCCACTCTGAACAAGTGCATATCACAATACTATGTTGAAAACTCGTTTCAGACGTGCTTTTACAGTTAAAATGACCAATGTGATGAAAATGTGTTAAAAGCTCGAAAACATGAAACTCCACGCTTAGAAAGTTGTTACATGTCACATATGCTCGACTGCACTCATTTCACTCAAATTCAATGTTCCTTGTCCAACGTTTGCTTTATGCTCTGAAAAGGCGTTAGAAACAGGCTGCAGACGCTCCTGCGCTTGGAACGCTGATTTCATGCACTCGGTGACGCAAAGGGTGTTTTCCCACTCTGCACAAGTGCGTATCACAATACTATGTTGAAAACTCGTATCAGACGTGCTTTTACAGTTAAAATGACCAATATGATGAAAATGTGTTAAAAGCTCGAAAACATGAAACTCCACGCTTAGAAAGTTGTTACATGTCACATATGCTCGACTGCACTCATTTCACTCAAATTCAATGTTCCTTGTCCAACGTTTGCTTTATGCTCTGAAAAGGCGTTAGAAACAGGCTGCAGACGCTCCTGCGCTTGGAACGCTGATTTCATGCACTCGGTGACGCAAAGGGTGTTTTCCCACTCTGCACAAGTGCGTATCACAATACTATGTTGAAAACTCGTTTCAGACGTGCTTTTACAGTTAAAATGACCAATATGATGAAAATGTGTTAAAAGCTCGAAAACATGAAAATCCACGCTTAGAAAGTTGTTACATGTCACATATGCTCGACTGCACTCATTTCACTCAAAATCAATGTTCCTTGTCAAACGTTTGCTTTATGCGTGAAAAGGCCATAGAAACAGGCTGAAGGCGCTCTTTCTGAAGGAAAGCTGTTTTCATGCACTCAGTGACACAAAGTGTTGTTTTCCCACTCTGAACAAGTGCATATCACAATACTATGTTGGAAACTCGTATCAGACGTGCTTTTACAGTTAAAATGACCAATATGATGAAAATATGTGTTAAAAGCTCGAAAACATGAAAATCCACGCTTAGAAAGTTGTTACATGTCACATATGCTCGAATGCACTCATTTCACTCAAAATCAATGTTCCTTGTCCAACGTTTGCTTTATGCTCTGAAAAGGCGTTAGAAACAGGCTGCAGACGCTCCTGCGCTTGGAACGCTGATTTCATGCACTCGGTGACGCAAAGGGTGTTTTCCCACTCTGCACAAGTGCGTATCACAATACTATGTTGAAAACTCGTTTCAGACGTGCTTTTACAGTTAAAATGACCAATATGATGAAAATGTGTTAAAAGCTCGAAAACATGAAAATCCACGCTTAGAAAGTTGTTACATGTCACATATGCTCGACTGCACTCATTTCACTCAAAATCAATGTTCCTTGTCCAAACGTTTGCTTTATGCGTGAAAAGGCGATAGAAACAGGCCGAAGGCGCTCCTTCTGAAGGAAAGCTGTTTTCATGCACTCAGTGACACAAAGTGTTGTTTTCCCACTCTGCACAAGTGCATATCACAATACTATGTTGAAAACTCGTTTCAGACGTGCTTTTACAGTTAAAATGACCAATATGATAAAAATGTGTTAAAAGCTCGAAAACATGAAAATCCACGCTTAGAAAGTTGTTAAATGTCACATGTGCTCGACTGCACTCATTTCACTCAAAATCAATGTTCCTTGTCAAACGTTTGCTTTATGCGTGAAAAGGCCATAGAAACAGGCTGAAGGCGCTCTTTCTGAAGGAAAGCTGTTTTCATGCACTCAGTGACACAAAGTGTTGTTTTCCCACTCTGAACAAGTGCATATCACAATACTATGTTGGAAACTCGTATCAGACGTGCTTTTACAGTTAAAATGACCAATATGATGAAAATATGTGTTAAAAGCTCGAAAACATGAAAATCCACGCTTAGAAAGTTGTTACATGTCACATATGCTCGAATGCACTCATTTCACTCAAAATCAATGTTCCTTGTCAAACGTTTGCTTTATGCTCTGAAAAGGCGTTAGAAACATGCTGAAGACGCTCCTGCGCTTGGAACGCTGTTTTCATGCACTCGGTGACACAAAAGGTGTTTTCCCACTCTGCACAAGTGCGTATCACAATACTATGTTGAAAACTCGTTTCAGACGTGCTTTTACAGTTAAAATGACCAATATGATGAAAATGTGTTAAAAGCTCGAAAACATGAAAATCCACGCTTAGAAAGTTGTTACATGTCACATATGCTCGACTGCACTCATTTCACTCAAAATCAATGTTCCTTGTCCAAACGTTTGCTTTATGCGTGAAAAGGCGATAGAAACAGGCTGAAGGCGCTCCTTCTGAAGGAAAGCTGTTTTCATGCAGTCAGTGACTCAAAGTGTTGTTTTCCAACTCTGAACAAGTGCATATCACAATACTATGTTGAAAACTCGTTTCAGACGTGCTTTTACAGTTAAAATGACCAATATGATGAAAATGTGTTAAAAGCTCGAAAACATGAAACTCCACGCTTAGAAAGTTGTTACATGTCACATATGCTCGACTGCACTCATTTCACTCAAATTCAATGTTCCTTGTCCAACGTTTGCTTTATGCTCTGAAAAGGCGTTAGAAACAGGCTGCAGACGCTCCTTCGCTTGGAACGCTGATTTCATGCACTTGGTGACGCAAAGGGTGTTTTCCCACTCTGCACAAGTGCGTATCACAATACTATGTTGAAAACTCGTTTCAGACGTGCTTTTACAGTTAAAATGACCAATATGATGAAAATGCGTTAAAAGCTCGAAAACATGAAAATCCATGCTTAGAAAGTTGTTTCATGTCACATATGCTCGACTGCACTCATTTCACTCAAATTCAATGTTCCTTGTCAAACGTTTGCTTTATGCGTGAAAAGGCGATAGAAACAGGCTGAAGGCGCTCCTTCTGAAGGAAAGCTGTTTTCATGCACTCAGTGACACAAAGTGTTGTTTTCCCACTCTGCACAAGTGCATATCACAATACTATGTTGAAAACTCGTTTCAGACGTGCTTTTACAGTTAAAATGACCAATATGATAAAAATGTGTTAAAAGCTCGAAAACATGAAAATCCACGCTTAGAAAGTTGTTACTTGTCACATATGCTCGAATGCACTCATTTCACTCAAAATCAATGTTCCTTGTCAAACGTTTGCTTTATGCTCTGAAAAGGCGTTAGAAACATGCTGAAGACGCTCCTGCGCTTGGAACGCTGTTTTCATGCACTCGGTGACGCAAAGGGTGTTTTCCCACTCTGAACAAGTGCGTATCACAATACTATGTTGAAAACTCGTTTCAGACGTGCTTTTACAGTTAAAATGACCAATATGATGAAAATGCGTTAAAAGCTCGAAAACATGAAAATCCATGCTTAGAAAGTTGTTTCATGTCACATATGCTCGACTGCACTCATTTCACTCAAAATCAATGTTCCTTGTCAAACGTTTGCTTTATGCGTGAAAAGGCGATAGAAACAGGCTGAAGGCGCTCCTTCTGAAGGAAAGCTGTTTTCATGCACTCAGTGACACAAAGTGTTGTTTTCCCACTCTGCACAAGTGCATATCACAATACTATGTTGAAAACTCGTTTCAGACGTGCTTTTACAGTTAAAATGACCAATATGATAAAAATGTGTTAAAAGCTCGAAAACATGAAAATCCACGCTTAGAAAGTTGTTACATGTCACATATGCTCGACTGCACTCATTTCACTCAAAATCAATGTTCCTTGTCCAAACGTTTGCTTTATGCGTGAAAAGGCGATAGAAACAGGCTGAAGGCGCTCCTTCTGAAGGAAAGCTGTTTTCATGCACTCAGTGACTCAAAGTGTTGTTTTCCAACTCTGAACAAGTGCATATCACAATACTATGTTGAAAACTCGTTTCAGACGTGCTTTTACAGTTAAAATGACCAATATGATGAAAATGTGTTAAAAGCTCGAAAACATGAAAATCCACGCTTAGAAAGTTGTTACATGTCACATATGCTCGTATGCACTCATTTCACTCAAAATCAATGTTCCTTGTCCAAACGTTTGCTTTATGCGTGAAAAGGCGATAGAAACAGGCTGAAGGCGCTCCTTCTGAAGGAAAGCGGTTTTCATGCACTCAGTGACTCAAAGTGTTGTTTTCCAACTCTGAACAAGTGCATATCACAATACTATGTTGAAAACTCGTTTCAGACGTGCTTTTACAGTTAAAATGACCAATGTGATGAAAATGTGTTAAAAGCTCGAAAACATGAAACTCCACGCTTAGAAAGTTGTTACATGTCACATATGCTCGACTGCACTCATTTCACTCAAATTCAATGTTCCTTGTCCAACGTTTGCTTTATGCTCTGAAAAGGCGTTAGAAACAGGCTGCAGACGCTCCTGCGCTTGGAACGCTGATTTCATGCACTCGGTGACGCAAAGGGTGTTTTCCCACTCTGCACAAGTGCGTATCACAATACTATGTTGAAAACTCGTATCAGACGTGCTTTTACAGTTAAAATGACCAATATGATGAAAATGTGTTAAAAGCTCGAAAACATGAAACTCCACGCTTAGAAAGTTGTTACATGTCACATATGCTCGACTGCAATCATTTCACTCAAATTCAATGTTCCTTGTCCAACGTTTGCTTTATGCTCTGAAAAGGCGTTAGAAACAGGCTGCAGACGCTCCTGCGCTTGGAACGCTGATTTCATGCACTCGGTGACGCAAAGGGTGTTTTCCCACTCTGCACAAGTGCGTATCACAATACTATGTTGAAAACTCGTTTCAGACGTGCTTTTACAGTTAAAATGACCAATATGATGAAAATGTGTTAAAAGCTCGAAAACATGAAAATCCACGCTTAGAAAGTTGTTTCATGTCACATATGCTCGACTGCACTCATTTCACTCAAAATCAATGTTCCTTGTCAAACGTTTGCTTTATGCGTGAAAAGGCGATAGAAACAGGCTGAAGGCGCTCCTTCTGAAGGAAAGCTGTTTTCATGCACTCAGTGACACAAAGTGTTGTTTTCCCACTCTGCACAAGTGCATATCACAATACTATGTTGAAAACTCGTTTCAGACGTGCTTTTACAGTTAAAATGACCAATATGATAAAAATGTGTTAAAAGCTCGAAAACATGAAAATCCACGCTTAGAAAGTTGTTACATGTCACATATGCTCGACTGCACTCATTTCACTCAAAATCAATGTTCCTTGTCAAACGTTTGCTTTATGCGTGAAAAGGCCATAGAAACAGGCTGAAGGCGCTCTTTCTGAAGGAAAGCTGTTTTCATGCACTCAGTGACACAAAGTGTTGTTTTCCCACTCTGAACAAGTGCATATCACAATACTATGTTGGAAACTCGTATCAGACGTGCTTTTACAGTTAAAATGACCAATATGATGAAAATATGTGTTAAAAGCTCGAAAACATGAAAATCCACGCTTAGAAAGTTGTTACATGTCACATATGCTCGAATGCACTCATTTCACTCAAAATCAATGTTCCTTGTCAAACGTTTGCTTTATGCTCTGAAAAGGCGTTAGAAACATGCTGAAGACGCTCCTGCGCTTGGAACGCTGTTTTCATGCACTCGGTGACACAAAAGGTGTTTTCCCACTCTGCACAAGTGCGTATCACAATACTATGTTGAAAACTCGTTTCAGACGTGCTTTTACAGTTAAAATGACCAATATGATGAAAATGTGTTAAAAGCTCGAAAACATGAAAATCCACGCTTAGAAAGTTGTTACATGTCACATATGCTCGACTGCACTCATTTCACTCAAAATCAATGTTCCTTGTCCAAACGTTTGCTTTATGCGTGAAAAGGCGATAGAAACAGGCTGAAGGCGCTCCTTCTGAAGGAAAGCTGTTTTCATGCACTCAGTGACACAAAGTGTTGTTTTCCCACTCTGAACAAGTGCATATCACAATACTATGTTGAAAACTCGTTTCAGACGTGCTTTTACAGTTAAAATGACCAATATGATGAAAATGTGTTAAAAGCTCGAAAACATGAAACTCCACGCTTAGAAAGTTGTTACATGTCACATATGCTCGACTGCACTCATTTCACTCAAAATCAATGTTCCTTGTCCAACGTTTGCTTTATGCTCTGAAAAGGCGTTAGAAACATGCTGAAGACGCTCCTGCGCTTGGAACGCTGTTTTCATGCACTCGGTGACGCAAAGGGTGTTTTCCCACTCTGAACAAGTGCGTATCACAATACTATGTTGAAAACTCGTTTCAGACGTGCTTTTACAGTTAAAATGACCAATATGATGAAAATGCGTTAAAAGCTCGAAAACATGAAAATCCATGCTTAGAAAGTTGTTTCATGTCACATATGCTCGACTGCACTCATTTCACTCAAAATCAATGTTTCTTGTCAAACGTTTGCTTTATGCGTGAAAAGGCGATAGAAACAGGCTGAAGGCGCTCCTTCTGAAGGAAAGCTGTTTTCATGCACTCAGTGACACAAAGTGTTGTTTTCCCACTCTGAACAAGTGCATATCACAATACTATGTTGAAAACTCGTTTCAGACGTGCTTTTACAGTTAAAATGACCAATGTGATGAAAATGTGTTAAAAGCTCGAAAACATGAAACTCCACGCTTAGAAAGTTGTTACATGTCACATATGCTCGACTGCACTCATTTCACTCAAATTCAATGTTCCTTGTCCAACGTTTGCTTTATGCTCTGAAAAGGCGTTAGAAACAGGCTGCAGACGCTCCTGCGCTTGGAACGCTGATTTCATGCACTCGGTGACGCAAAGGGTGTTTTCCCACTCTGCACAAGTGCGTATCACAATACTATGTTGAAAACTCGTATCAGACGTGCTTTTACAGTTAAAATGACCAATATGATGAAAATGTGTTAAAAGCTCGAAAACATGAAACTCCACGCTTAGAAAGTTGTTACATGTCACATATGCTCGACTGCACTCATTTCACTCAAATTCAATGTTCCTTGTCCAACGTTTGCTTTATGCTCTGAAAAGGCGTTAGAAACAGGCTGCAGACGCTCCTGCGCTTGGAACGCTGATTTCATGCACTCGGTGACGCAAAGGGTGTTTTCCCACTCTGCACAAGTGCGTATCACAATACTATGTTGAAAACTCGTTTCAGACGTGCTTTTACAGTTAAAATGACCAATATGATGAAAATGCGTTAAAAGCTCGAAAACATGAAAATCCATGCTTAGAAAGTTGTTTCATGTCACATATGCTCGACTGCACTCATTTCACTCAAATTCAATGTTCCTTGTCAAACGTTTGCTTTATGCGTGAAAAGGCGATAGAAACAGGCTGCAGACGCTCCTTCTGAAGGAAAGCTGTTTTCATGCACTCAGTGACACAAAGTGTTGTTTTCCCACTCTGCACAAGTGCATATCACAATACTATGTTGAAAACTCGTTTCAGACGAGCTTTTACAGTTAAAATGACCAATATGATAAAAATGTGTTAAAAGCTCGAAAACATGAAAATCCACGCTTAGAAAGTTGTTACTTGTCACATATGCTCGAATGCACTCATTTCACTCAAAATCAATGTTCCTTGTCAAACGTTTGCTTTATGCTCTGAAAAGGCGTTAGAAACATGCTGAAGACGCTCCAGCGCATGGAACGCTGTTTTCATGCACTCGGTGACGCAAAGGGTGTTTTCCCACTCTGAACAAGTGCGTATCACAATACTATGTTGAAAACTCGTTTCAGACGTGCTTTTACAGTTAAAATGACCAATATGATGAAAATGTGTTAAAAGCTCGAAAACATGAAAATCCACGCTTAGAAAGTTGTTACATGTCACATATGCTCGACTGCACTCATTTCACTCAAAATCAAGGATACTTATAAAACGTTTGCTTTATGCTCTGAAAAGGCGTTAGAAACAGGCTGCAGACGCTCCTGCGCTTGGAACGCTGATTTCATGCACTCGGTGACTCAAAGGGTGTTTTCCCACTCTGCACAAGTGCGTATCACAATACTATGTTGAAAACTCGTTTCAGACGTGCTTTTACAGTTAAAATGACCAATATGATGAAAATGTGTTAAAAGCTCGAAAACATGAAAATCCACGCTTAGAAAGTTGTTACATGTCACATATGCTCGACTGCACTCATTTCACTCAAAATCAAGGCTACTTATAAAACGTTTGCTTTATGCGTGAAAAGGCGATAGAAACAGGCTGAAGGCGCTCCTTCTGAAGGAAAGCTGTTTTCATGCACTCAGTGACACAAAGTGTTGTTTTCCCACTCTGAACAAGTGCATATCACAATACTATGTTGAAAACTCGTTTCAGACGTGCTTTTACAGTTAAAATGACCAATATGATGAAAATGCGTTAAAAGCTCGAAAACATGAAAATCCATGCTTAGAAAGTTGTTTCATGTCACATATGCTCGACTGCACTCATTTCACTCAAAATCAATGTTCCTTGTCAAACGTTTGCTTTATGCGTGAAAAGGCGATAGAAACAGGCTGAAGGCGCTCCTTCTGAAGGAAAGCTGTTTTCATGCACTCAGTGACACAAAGTGTTGTTTTCCCACTCTGCACAAGTGCGTATCACAATACTATGTTGAAAACTTGTTTCAGACGTGCTTTTACAGTTAAAATGACCAATATGATGAAAATGTGTTAAAAGCTCGAAAACATGAAAATCCACGCTTAGAAAGTTGTTACATGTCACATATGCTCGACTGCACTCGTTTCACTCAAAATCAAGGCTACTTATAAAACGTTTGCTTTATGCTCTGAAAAGGCGTTAGAAACAGGCTGCAGACGCTCCTGCGCTTGGAACGCTGATTTCATGCACTCGGTGACGCAAAGGGTGTTTTCCCACTCTGCACAAGTGCGTATCACAATACTATGTTGAAAACTCGTTTCAGACGTGCTTTTACAGTTAAAATGACCAATATGATGAAAATGCGTTAAAAGCTCGAAAACATGAAAATCCATGCTTAGAAAGTTGTTTCATGTCACATATGCTCGACTGCACTCATTTCACTCAAAATCAATGTTCCTTGTCAAACGTTTGCTTTATGCGTGAAAAGGCGATAGAAACAGGCTGAAGGCGCTCCTTCTGAAGGAAAGCTGTTTTCATGCACTCAGTGACCCAAGTGTTGTTTTCCCACTCTGCACAAGTGCGTATCACAATACTATGTTGAAAACTCGTTTCAGACGTGCTTTTACAGTTAAAATGACCAATATGATGAAAATGTGTTAAAAGCTCGAAAACATGAAAATCCACGCTTAGAAAGTTGTTACATGTCACATATGCTCGACTGCACTCATTTCACTCAAAATCAATGTTCCTTGTCCAACGTTTGCTTTATGCTCTGAAAAGGCGTTAGAAACAGGCTGCAGACACTCCTGCGCTTGGAACGCTGATTTCATGCACTCGGTGACGCAAAGGGTGTTTTCCCACTCTGCACAAGTGCGTATCACAATACTATGTTGAAAACTCGTTTCAGACGTGCTTTTACAGTTAAAATGACCAATATGATGAAAATGTGTTAAAAGCTCGAAAACATGAAAATCCACGCTTAGAAAGTTGTTACATGTCACATATGCTCGACTGCACTCATTTCACTCAAAATCAAGGCTACTTATAAAACGTTTGCTTTATGCGTGAAAAGGCAATAGAAACAGGCTGAAGGCGCTCCTTCTGAAGGAAAGCTGTTTTCATGCACTCAGTGACACAAAGTGTTGTTTTCCCACTCTGAACAAGTGCATATCACAATACTATGTTGAAAACTCGTTTCAGACGTGCTTTTACAGTTAAAATGACCAATATGATGAAAATGCGTTAAAAGCTCGAAAACATGAAAATCCACGCTTAGAAAGTTGTTACATGTCACATATGCTCGACTGCACTCATTTCACTCAAATTCAATGTTCCTTGTCCAACGTTTGCTTTATGCTCTGAAAAGGCGTTAGAAACAGGCTGCAGACGCTCCTGCGCTTGGAACGCTGATTTCATGCACTCGGTGACGCAAAGGGTGTTTTCCCACTCTGCACAAGTGCGTATCACAATACTATGTTGAAAACTCGTTTCAGACGTGCTTTTACAGTTAAAATGACCAATATGATGAAAATGTGTTAAAAGCTCGAAAACATGAAAATCCACGCTTAGAAAGTTGTTACATGTCACATATGCTCGACTGCACTCATTTCACTCAAAATCAAGGCTACTTATAAAACGTTTGCTTTATGCGTGAAAAGGCGATAGAAACAGGCTGAAGGCGCTCCTTCTGAAGGAAAGCTGTTTTCATGCACTCAGTGACACAAAGTGTTGTTTTCCCACTCTGAACAAGTGCATATCACAATACTATGTTGAAAACTCGTTTCAGACGTGCTTTTACAGTTAAAATGACCAATATGATGAAAATGCGTTAAAAGCTCGAAAACATGAAAATCCACGCTTAGAAAGTTGTTACATGTCACATATGCTCGACTGCACTCATTTCACTCAAATTCAATGTTCCTTGTCCAACGTTTGCTTTATGCTCTGAAAAGGCGTTAGAAACAGGCTGCAGACGCTCCTGCGCTTGGAACGCTGATTTCATGCACTCGGTGACGCAAAGGGTGTTTTCCCACTCTGCACAAGTGCGTATCACAATACTATGTTGAAAACTCGTTTCATACGTGCTTTTACAGTTAAAATGACCAATATGATGAAATTGTATTAAAAGCTCGAAAACATGAAAATCCACGCTTAGAAAGTTGTTACATGTCACATATGCTCGACTGCACTCATTTCACTCAAAATCAATGTTCCTTGTCCAACGTTTGCTTTATGCTCTGAAAAGGCGTTAGAAACAGGCTGCAGACGCTCCTGCGCTTGGAACGCTGATTTCATGCACTCGGTGACGCAAAGGGTGTTTTCCCACTCTGCACAAGTGCGTATCACAATACTATGTTGAAGACTCGTTTCAGACGTGCTTTTACAGTTAAAATGACCAATATGATGAAAATGTGTTAAAAGCTCGAAAACATGAAAATCCACGCTTAGAAAGTTGTTACCTGTCACATATGCTCGACTGCACTCATTTCACTCAAAATCAATGTTCCTTGTCCAACGTTTGCTTTATGCTCTGAAAAGGCGTTAGAAACAGGCTGCAGACGCTCCTGCGCTTGGAACGCTGATTTCATGCACTCGGTGACGCAAAGGGTGTTTTCCCACTCTGCACAAGTGCGTATCACAATACTATGTTGAAAACTCGTTTCAGACGTGCTTTTACAGTTAAAATGACCAATATGATGAAAATGCGTTAAAAGCTCGAAAACATGAAAATCCATGCTTAGAAAGTTGTTTCATGTCACATATGCTCGACTGCACTCATTTCACTCAAAATCAAGGCTACTTATAAAACGTTTGCTTTATGCGTGAAAAGGCGATAGAAACAGGCTGAAGGCGCTCCTTCTGAAGGAAAGCTGTTTTCATGCACTCAGTGACACAACGTGTTGTTTTCCAAGTCTGAACAAGTGCATATCACAATACTATGTTGAAAACTCGTTTCAGACGTGCTTTTACAGTTAAAATGACCAATATGATGAAAATGTGTTAAAAGCTCGAAAACATGAAAATCCACGCTTAGAAAGTTGTTACATGTCACATATGCTCGACTGCACTCATTTCACTCAAAATCAATGTTCCTTGTCCAACGTTTGCTTTATGCTCTGAAAAGGCGTTAGAAACAGGCTGCAGACGCTCCTGCGCTTGGAACGCTGATTTCATGCACTCGGTGACGCAAAGGGTGTTTTCCCACTCTGCACAAGTGCGTATCACAATACTATGTTGAAAACTCGTTTCAGACGTGCTTTTACAGTTAAAATGACCAATATGATGAAAATGTGTTAAAAGCTCGAAAACATGAAAATCCACGCTTAGAAAGTTGTTACCTGTCACATATGCTCGACTGCACTCATTTCACTCAAAATCAAGGCTACTTATAAAACGTTTGCTTTATGCGTGAAAAGGCGATAGAAACAGGCTGAAGGCGCTCCTTCTGAAGGAAAGCTGTTTTCATGCACTCAGTGACACAACGTGTTGTTTTCCAAGTCTGAACAAGTGCATATCACAATACTATGTTGAAAACTCGTTTCAGACGTGCTTTTACAGTTAAAATGACCAATATGATGAAAATGTGTTAAAAGCTCGAAAACATGAAAATCCACGCTTAGAAAGTTGTTACATGTCACATATGCTCGACTGCACTCATTTCACTCAAAATCAATGTTCCTTGTCCAACGTTTGCTTTATGCTCTGAAAAGGCGTTAGAAACAGGCTGCAGACGCTCCTGCGCTTGGAACGCTGATTTCATGCACTCGGTGACGCAAAGGGTGTTTTCCCACTCTGCACAAGTGCGTATCACAATACTATGTTGAAAACTCGTTTCATACGTGCTTTTACAGTTAAAATGACCAATATGATGAAATTGTATTAAAAGCTCGAAAACATGAAAATCCACGCTTAGAAAGTTGTTACATGTCACATATGCTCGACTGCACTCATTTCACTCAAAATCAATGTTCCTTGTCCAACGTTTGCTTTATGCTCTGAAAAGGCGTTAGAAACAGGCTGCAGACGCTCCTGCGCTTGGAACGCTGATTTCATGCACTCGGTGACGCAAAGGGTGTTTTCCCACTCTGCACAAGTGCGTATCACAATACTATGTTGAAGACTCGTTTCAGACGTGCTTTTACAGTTAAAATGACCAATATGATGAAAATGTGTTAAAAGCTCGAAAACATGAAAATCCACGCTTAGAAAGTTGTTACCTGTCACATATGCTCGACTGCACTCATTTCACTCAAAATCAATGTTCCTTGTCCAACGTTTGCTTTATGCTCTGAAAAGGCGTTAGAAACAGGCTGCAGACGCTCCTGCGCTTGGAACGCTGATTTCATGCACTCGGTGACGCAAAGGGTGTTTTCCCACTCTGCACAAGTGCGTATCACAATACTATGTTGAAAACTCGTTTCAGACGTGCTTTTACAGTTAAAATGACCAATATGATGAAAATGCGTTAAAAGCTCGAAAACATGAAAATCCATGCTTAGAAAGTTGTTTCATGTCACATATGCTCGACTGCACTCATTTCACTCAAAATCAAGGCTACTTATAAAACGTTTGCTTTATGCGTGAAAAGGCGATAGAAACAGGCTGAAGGCGCTCCTTCTGAAGGAAAGCTGTTTTCATGCACTCAGTGACACAACGTGTTGTTTTCCAAGTCTGAACAAGTGCATATCACAATACTATGTTGAAAACTCGTTTCAGACGTGCTTTTACAGTTAAAATGACCAATATGATGAAAATGTGTTAAAAGCTCGAAAACATGAAAATCCACGCTTAGAAAGTTGTTACATGTCACATATGCTCGACTGCACTCATTTCACTCAAAATCAATGTTCCTTGTCCAACGTTTGCTTTATGCTCTGAAAAGGCGTTAGAAACAGGCTGCAGACGCTCCTGCGCTTGGAACGCTGATTTCATGCACTCGGTGACGCAAAGGGTGTTTTCCCACTCTGCACAAGTGCGTATCACAATACTATGTTGAAAACTCGTTTCAGACGTGCTTTTACAGTTAAAATGACCAATATGATGAAAATGTGTTAAAAGCTCGAAAACATGAAAATCCACGCTTAGAAAGTTGTTACCTGTCACATATGCTCGACTGCACTCATTTCACTCAAAATCAAGGCTACTTATAAAACGTTTGCTTTATGCGTGAAAAGGCGATAGAAACAGGCTGAAGGCGCTCCTTCTGAAGGAAAGCTGTTTTCATGCACTCAGTGACACAACGTGTTGTTTTCCAAGTCTGAACAAGTGCATATCACAATACTATGTTGAAAACTCGTTTCAGACGTGCTTTTACAGTTAAAATGACCAATATGATGAAAATGTGTTAAAAGCTCGAAAACATGAAAATCCACGCTTAGAAAGTTGTTACATGTCACATATGCTCGACTGCACTCATTTCACTCAAAATCAATGTTCCTTGTCCAACGTTTGCTTTATGCTCTGAAAAGGCGTTAGAAACAGGCTGCAGACGCTCCTGCGCTTGGAACGCTGATTTCATGCACTCGGTGACGCAAAGGGTGTTTTCCCACTCTGCACAAGTGCGTATCACAATACTATGTTGAAAACTCGTTTCAGACGTGCTTTTACAGTTAAAATGACCAATATGATGAAAATGCGTTAAAAGCTCGAAAACATGAAAATCCATGCTTAGAAAGTTGTTTCATGTCACATATGCTCGACTGCACTCATTTCACTCAAAATCAATGTTCCTTGTCAAACGTTTGCTTTATGCGTGAAAAGGCGATAGAAACAGGCTGAAGGCGCTCCTTCTGAAGGAAAGCTGTTTTCATGCACTCAGTGACCCAAAGTGTTGTTTTCCCACTCTGCACAAGTGCGTATCACAATACTATGTTGAAAACTCGTTTCAGACGTGCTTTTACAGTTAAAATGACCAATATGATGAAAATGTGTTAAAAGCTCGAAAACATGAAAATCCACGCTTAGAAAGTTGTTACATGTCACATATGCTCGACTGCACTCATTTCACTCAAAATCAAGGCTACTTATAAAACGTTTGCTTTATGCTCTGAAAAGGCGTTAGAAACAGGCTGCAGACGCTCCTGCGCTTGGAACGCTGATTTCATGCACTCGGTGACGCAAAGGGTGTTTTCCCACTCTGCACAAGTGCGTATCACAATACTATGTTGAAAACTCGTTTCAGACGTGCTTTTACAGTTAAAATGACCAATATGATGAAAATGTGTTAAAAGCTCGAAAACATGAAAATCCACGCTTAGAAAGTTGTTACATGTCAAATATGCTCGACTGCACTCATTTCACTCAAAATCAATGTTCCTTGTCAAACGTTTGCATTATGCGTGAAAAGGCCATAGAAACAGGCTGAAGGCGCTCTTTCTGAAGGAAAGCTGTTTTCATGCACTCAGTGACACAAAGTGTTGTTTTCCCACTCTGAACAAGTGCATATCACAATACTATGTTGAAAACTCGTTTCAGACGTGCTTTTACAGTTAAAATGACCAATATGATGAAAATGTGTTAAAAGCTCGAAAACATGAAAATCCACGCTTAGAAAGTTGTTACATGTCACATATGCTCGACTGCACTCATTTCACTCAAAATCAAGGCTACTTATAAAACGTTTGCTTTATGCTCTGAAAAGGCGTTAGAAACAGGCTGCAGACGCTCCTGCGCTTGGAACGCTGATTTCATGCACTCGGTGACGCAAAGGGTGTTTTCCCACTCTGCACAAGTGCGTATCACAATACTATGTTGAAAACTCGTTTCAGACGTGCTTTTACAGTTAAAATGACCAATATGATGAAAATGTGTTAAAAGCTCGAAAACATGAAAATCCACGCTTAGAAAGTTGTTACATGTCACATATGCTCGACTGCACTCATTTCACTCAAAATCAAGGCTACTTATAAAACGTTTGCTTTATGCGTGAAAAGGCGATAGAAACAGGCTGAAGGCGCTCCTTCTGAAGGAAAGCTGTTTTCATGCACTCAGTGACACAAAGTGTTGTTTTCCCACTCTGAACAAGTGCATATCACAATACTATGTTGAAAACTCGTTTCAGACGTGCTTTTACAGTTAAAATGACCAATATGATGAAAATGCGTTAAAAGCTCGAAAACATGAAAATCCATGCTTAGAAAGTTGTTTCATGTCACATATGCTCGACTGCACTCATTTCACTCAAAATCAATGTTTATTGTCAAACGTTTGCTTTATGCGTGAAAAGGCGATAGAAACAGGTTGAAGGCGCTCCTTCTGAAGGAAAGCTGTTTTCATGCACTCAGTGACACAACGTGTTGTTTTCCAAGTCTGAACAAGTGCATATCACAATACTATGTTGAAAACTCGTTTCAGACGTGCTTTTACAGTTAAAATGACCAATATGATAAAAATGTGTTAAAAGCTCGAAAACATGAAAATCCACGCTTAGAAAGTTGTTACATGTCACATATGCTCGACTGCACTCATTTCACTCAAAATCAATGTTCCTTGTCAAACGTTTGCTTTATGCGTGAAAAGGCGATAGAAACAGGCTGAAGGCGCTCCTTCTGAAGGAAAGCTGTTTTCATGCACTCAGTGACACAAAGTGTTGTTTTCCCACTCTGCACAAGTGCATATCACAATACTATGTTGAAAACTCGTTTCAGACGTGCTTTTACAGTTAAAATGACCAATATGATAAAAATGTGTTAAAAGCTCGAAAACATGAAAATCCACGCTTAGAAAGTTGTTAAATGTCACATGTGCTCGACTGCACTCATTTCACTCAAAATCAATGTTCCTTGTCAAACGTTTGCTTTATGCGTGAAAAGGCCATAGAAACAGGCTGAAGGCGCTCTTTCTGAAGGAAAGCTGTTTTCATGCACTCAGTGACACAAAGTGTTGTTTTCCCACTCTGAACAAGTGCATATCACAATACTATGTTGGAAACTCGTATCAGACGTGCTTTTACAGTTAAAATGACCAATATGATGAAAATATGTGTTAAAAGCTCGAAAACATGAAAATCCACGCTTAGAAAGTTGTTACATGTCACATATGCTCGAATGCACTCATTTCACTCAAAATCAATGTTCCTTGTCAAACGTTTGCTTTATGCTCTGAAAAGGCGTTAGAAACATGCTGAAGACGCTCCTGCGCTTGGAACGCTGTTTTCATGCACTCGGTGACGCAAAGGGTGTTTTCCCACTCTGAACAAGTGCGTATCACAATACTATGTTGAAAACTCGTTTCAGACGTGCTTTTACAGTTAAAATGACCAATATGATGAAAATGCGTTAAAAGCTCGAAAACATGAAAATCCATGCTTAGAAAGTTGTTTCATGTCACATATGCTCGACTGCACTCATTTCACTCAAAATCAATGTTCCTTGTCAAACGTTTGCTTTATGCGTGAAAAGGCGATAGAAACAGGCTGAAGGCGCTCCTTCTGAAGGAAAGCTGTTTTCATGCACTCAGTGACACAACGTGTTGTTTTCCAAGTCTGAACAAGTGCATATCACAATACTATGTTGAAAACTCGTTTCAGACGTGCTTTTACAGTTAAAATGACCAATATGATGAAAATGTGTTAAAAGCTCGAAAACATGAAAATCCACGCTTAGAAAGTTGTTACATGTCACATATGCTCGACTGCACTCATTTCACTCAAAATCAATGTTCCTTGTCCAACGTTTGCTTTATGCTCTGAAAAGGCGTTAGAAACAGGCTGCAGACGCTCCTGCGCTTGGAACGCTGATTTCATGCACTCGGTGACGCAAAGGGTGTTTTCCCACTCTGCACAAGTGCGTATCACAATACTATGTTGAAAACTCGTTTCAGACGTGCTTTTACAGTTAAAATGACCAATATGATGAAAATGTGTTAAAAGCTCGAAAACATGAAAATCCACGCTTAGAAAGTTGTTACCTGTCACATATGCTCGACTGCACTCATTTCACTCAAAATCAAGGCTACTTATAAAACGTTTGCTTTATGCGTGAAAAGGCGATAGAAACAGGCTGAAGGCGCTCCTTCTGAAGGAAAGCTGTTTTCATGCACTCAGTGACACAACGTGTTGTTTTCCAAGTCTGAACAAGTGCATATCACAATACTATGTTGAAAACTCGTTTCAGACGTGCTTTTACAGTTAAAATGACCAATATGATGAAAATGTGTTAAAAGCTCGAAAACATGAAAATCCACGCTTAGAAAGTTGTTACATGTCACATATGCTCGACTGCACTCATTTCACTCAAAATCAATGTTCCTTGTCCAACGTTTGCTTTATGCTCTGAAAAGGCGTTAGAAACAGGCTGCAGACGCTCCTGCGCTTGGAACGCTGATTTCATGCACTCGGTGACGCAAAGGGTGTTTTCCCACTCTGCACAAGTGCGTATCACAATACTATGTTGAAAACTCGTTTCAGACGTGCTTTTACAGTTAAAATGACCAATATGATGAAAATGCGTTAAAAGCTCGAAAACATGAAAATCCATGCTTAGAAAGTTGTTTCATGTCACATATGCTCGACTGCACTCATTTCACTCAAAATCAATGTTCCTTGTCAAACGTTTGCTTTATGCGTGAAAAGGCGATAGAAACAGGCTGAAGGCGCTCCTTCTGAAGGAAAGCTGTTTTCATGCACTCAGTGACCCAAAGTGTTGTTTTCCCACTCTGCACAAGTGCGTATCACAATACTATGTTGAAAACTCGTTTCAGACGTGCTTTTACAGTTAAAATGACCAATATGATGAAAATGTGTTAAAAGCTCGAAAACATGAAAATCCACGCTTAGAAAGTTGTTACATGTCACATATGCTCGACTGCACTCATTTCACTCAAAATCAAGGCTACTTATAAAACGTTTGCTTTATGCTCTGAAAAGGCGTTAGAAACAGGCTGCAGACGCTCCTGCGCTTGGAACGCTGATTTCATGCACTCGGTGACGCAAAGGGTGTTTTCCCACTCTGCACAAGTGCGTATCACAATACTATGTTGAAAACTCGTTTCAGACGTGCTTTTACAGTTAAAATGACCAATATGATGAAAATGTGTTAAAAGCTCGAAAACATGAAAATCCACGCTTAGAAAGTTGTTACATGTCAAATATGCTCGACTGCACTCATTTCACTCAAAATCAATGTTCCTTGTCAAACGTTTGCATTATGCGTGAAAAGGCCATAGAAACAGGCTGAAGGCGCTCTTTCTGAAGGAAAGCTGTTTTCATGCACTCAGTGACACAAAGTGTTGTTTTCCCACTCTGAACAAGTGCATATCACAATACTATGTTGAAAACTCGTTTCAGACGTGCTTTTACAGTTAAAATGACCAATATGATGAAAATGTGTTAAAAGCTCGAAAACATGAAAATCCACGCTTAGAAAGTTGTTACATGTCACATATGCTCGACTGCACTCATTTCACTCAAAATCAAGGCTACTTATAAAACGTTTGCTTTATGCTCTGAAAAGGCGTTAGAAACAGGCTGCAGACGCTCCTGCGCTTGGAACGCTGATTTCATGCACTCGGTGACGCAAAGGGTGTTTTCCCACTCTGCACAAGTGCGTATCACAATACTATGTTGAAAACTCGTTTCAGACGTGCTTTTACAGTTAAAATGACCAATATGATGAAAATGTGTTAAAAGCTCGAAAACATGAAAATCCACGCTTAGAAAGTTGTTACATGTCACATATGCTCGACTGCACTCATTTCACTCAAAATCAAGGCTACTTATAAAACGTTTGCTTTATGCGTGAAAAGGCGATAGAAACAGGCTGAAGGCGCTCCTTCTGAAGGAAAGCTGTTTTCATGCACTCAGTGACACAAAGTGTTGTTTTCCCACTCTGAACAAGTGCATATCACAATACTATGTTGAAAACTCGTTTCAGACGTGCTTTTACAGTTAAAATGACCAATATGATGAAAATGCGTTAAAAGCTCGAAAACATGAAAATCCATGCTTAGAAAGTTGTTTCATGTCACATATGCTCGACTGCACTCATTTCACTCAAAATCAATGTTTATTGTCAAACGTTTGCTTTATGCGTGAAAAGGCGATAGAAACAGGTTGAAGGCGCTCCTTCTGAAGGAAAGCTGTTTTCATGCACTCAGTGACACAACGTGTTGTTTTCCAAGTCTGAACAAGTGCATATCACAATACTATGTTGAAAACTCGTTTCAGACGTGCTTTTACAGTTAAAATGACCAATATGATAAAAATGTGTTAAAAGCTCGAAAACATGAAAATCCACGCTTAGAAAGTTGTTACATGTCACATATGCTCGACTGCACTCATTTCACTCAAAATCAATGTTCCTTGTCAAACGTTTGCTTTATGCGTGAAAAGGCGATAGAAACAGGCTGAAGGCGCTCCTTCTGAAGGAAAGCTGTTTTCATGCACTCAGTGACACAAAGTGTTGTTTTCCCACTCTGCACAAGTGCATATCACAATACTATGTTGAAAACTCGTTTCAGACGTGCTTTTACAGTTAAAATGACCAATATGATAAAAATGTGTTAAAAGCTCGAAAACATGAAAATCCACGCTTAGAAAGTTGTTAAATGTCACATGTGCTCGACTGCACTCATTTCACTCAAAATCAATGTTCCTTGTCAAACGTTTGCTTTATGCGTGAAAAGGCCATAGAAACAGGCTGAAGGCGCTCTTTCTGAAGGAAAGCTGTTTTCATGCACTCAGTGACACAAAGTGTTGTTTTCCCACTCTGAACAAGTGCATATCACAATACTATGTTGGAAACTCGTATCAGACGTGCTTTTACAGTTAAAATGACCAATATGATGAAAATATGTGTTAAAAGCTCGAAAACATGAAAATCCACGCTTAGAAAGTTGTTACATGTCACATATGCTCGAATGCACTCATTTCACTCAAAATCAATGTTCCTTGTCAAACGTTTGCTTTATGCTCTGAAAAGGCGTTAGAAACATGCTGAAGACGCTCCTGCGCTTGGAACGCTGTTTTCATGCACTCGGTGACGCAAAGGGTGTTTTCCCACTCTGAACAAGTGCGTATCACAATACTATGTTGAAAACTCGTTTCAGACGTGCTTTTACAGTTAAAATGACCAATATGATGAAAATGCGTTAAAAGCTCGAAAACATGAAAATCCATGCTTAGAAAGTTGTTTCATGTCACATATGCTCGACTGCACTCATTTCACTCAAAATCAATGTTCCTTGTCAAACGTTTGCTTTATGCGTGAAAAGGCGATAGAAACAGGCTGAAGGCGCTCCTTCTGAAGGAAAGCTGTTTTCATGCACTCAGTGACACAAAGTGTTGTTTTCCCACTCTGCACAAGTGCATATCACAATACTATGTTGAAAACTCGTTTCAGACGTGCTTTTACAGTTAAAATGACCAATATGATAAAAATGTGTTAAAAGCTCGAAAACATGAAAATCCACGCTTAGAAAGTTGTTACATGTCACATATGCTCGACTGCACTCATTTCACTCAAAATCAATGTTCCTTGTCAAACGTTTGCTTTATGCGTGAAAAGGCCATAGAAACAGGCTGAAGGCGCTCTTTCTGAAGGAAAGCTGTTTTCATGCACTCAGTGACACAAAGTGTTGTTTTCCCACTCTGAACAAGTGCATATCACAATACTATGTTGGAAACTCATATCAGACGTGCTTTTACAGTTAAAATGACCAATATGATGAAAATATGTGTTAAAAGCTCGAAAACATGAAAATCCACGCTTAGAAAGTTGTTACATGTCACATATGCTCGAATGCACTCATTTCACTCAAAATCAATGTTCCTTGTCAAACGTTTGCTTTATGCTCTGAAAAGGCGTTAGAAACATGCTGAAGACGCTCCTGCGCTTGGAACGCTGTTTTCATGCACTCGGTGACACAAAAGGTGTTTTCCCACTCTGCACAAGTGCGTATCACAATACTATGTTGAAAACTCGTTTCAGACGTGCTTTTACAGTTAAAATGACCAATATGATGAAAATGTGTTAAAAGCTCGAAAACATGAAAATCCACGCTTAGAAAGTTGTTACATGTCACATATGCTCGACTGCACTCATTTCACTCAAAATCAATGTTCCTTGTCAAACGTTTGCTTTATGCGTGAAAAGGCGATAGAAACAGGCTGAAGGCGCTCCTTCTGAAGGAAAGCTGTTTTCATGCACTCAGTGACACAAAGTGTTGTTTTCCCACTCTGCACAAGTGCATATCACAATACTATGTTGAAAACTCGTTTCAGACGTGCTTTTACAGTTAAAATGACCAATATGATAAAAATGTGTTAAAAGCTCGAAAACATGAAAATCCACGCTTAGAAAGTTGTTAAATGTCACATGTGCTCGACTGCACTCATTTCACTCAAAATCAATGTTCCTTGTCAAACGTTTGCTTTATGCGTGAAAAGGCCATAGAAACAGGCTGAAGGCGCTCTTTCTGAAGGAAAGCTGTTTTCATGCACTCAGTGACACAAAGTGTTGTTTTCCCACTCTGAACAAGTGCATATCACAATACTATGTTGGAAACTCGTATCAGACGTGCTTTTACAGTTAAAATGACCAATATGATGAAAATATGTGTTAAAAGCTCGAAAACATGAAAATCCACGCTTAGAAAGTTGTTACATGTCACATATGCTCGAATGCACTCATTTCACTCAAAATCAATGTTCCTTGTCAAACGTTTGCTTTATGCTCTGAAAAGGCGTTAGAAACATGCTGAAGACGCTCCTGCGCTTGGAACGCTGTTTTCATGCACTCGGTGACGCAAAGGGTGTTTTCCCACTCTGAACAAGTGCGTATCACAATACTATGTTGAAAACTCGTTTCAGACGTGCTTTTACAGTTAAAATGACCAATATGATGAAAATGCGTTAAAAGCTCGAAAACATGAAAATCCATGCTTAGAAAGTTGTTTCATGTCACATATGCTCGACTGCACTCATTTCACTCAAAATCAATGTTCCTTGTCAAACGTTTGCTTTATGCGTGAAAAGGCGATAGAAACAGGCTGAAGGCGCTCCTTCTGAAGGAAAGCTGTTTTCATGCACTCAGTGACACAAAGTGTTGTTTTCCCACTCTGCACAAGTGCATATCACAATACTATGTTGAAAACTCGTTTCAGACGTGCTTTTACAGTTAAAATGACCAATATGATAAAAATGTGTTAAAAGCTCGAAAACATGAAAATCCACGCTTAGAAAGTTGTTACATGTCACATATGCTCGACTGCACTCATTTCACTCAAAATCAATGTTCCTTGTCAAACGTTTGCTTTATGCGTGAAAAGGCCATAGAAACAGGCTGAAGGCGCTCTTTCTGAAGGAAAGCTGTTTTCATGCACTCAGTGACACAAAGTGTTGTTTTCCCACTCTGAACAAGTGCATATCACAATACTATGTTGGAAACTCGTATCAGACGTGCTTTTACAGTTAAAATGACCAATATGATGAAAATATGTGTTAAAAGCTCGAAAACATGAAACTCCACGCTTAGAAAGTTGTTACATGTCACATATGCTCGACTGCACTCATTTCACTCAAAATCAATGTTCCTTGTCCAACGTTTGCTTTATGCTCTGAAAAGGCGTTAGAAACATGCTGAAGACGCTCCTGCGCTTGGAACGCTGTTTTCATGCACTCGGTGACGCAAAGGGTGTTTTCCCACTCTGAACAAGTGCGTATCACAATACTATGTTGAAAACTCGTTTCAGACGTGCTTTTACAGTTAAAATGACCAATATGATGAAAATGCGTTAAAAGCTCGAAAACATGAAAATCCATGCTTAGAAAGTTGTTTCATGTCACATATGCTCGACTGCACTCATTTCACTCAAAATCAATGTTCCTTGTCAAACGTTTGCTTTATGCGTGAAAAGGCGATAGAAACAGGCTGAAGGCGCTCCTTCTGAAGGAAAGCTGTTTTCATGCACTCAGTGACACAAAGTGTTGTTTTCCCACTCTGAACAAGTGCATATCACAATACTATGTTGAAAACTCGTTTCAGACGTGCTTTTACAGTTAAAATGACCAATGTGATGAAAATGTGTTAAAAGCTCGAAAACATGAAACTCCACGCTTAGAAAGTTGTTACATGTCACATATGCTCGACTGCACTCATTTCACTCAAATTCAATGTTCCTTGTCCAACGTTTGCTTTATGCTCTGAAAAGGCGTTAGAAACAGGCTGCAGACGCTCCTGCGCTTGGAACGCTGATTTCATGCACTCGGTGACGCAAAGGGTGTTTTCCCACTCTGCACAAGTGCGTATCACAATACTATGTTGAAAACTCGTTTCAGACGTGCTTTTACAGTTAAAATGACCAATATGATGAAAATGTGTTAAAAGCTCGAAAACATGAAAATCCACGCTTAGAAAGTTGTTACATGTCACATATGCTCGACTGCACTCATTTCACTCAAAATCAATGTTCCTTGTCAAACGTTTGCTTTATGCGTGAAAAGGCCATAGAAACAGGCTGAAGGCGCTCTTTCTGAAGGAAAGCTGTTTTCATGCACTCAGTGACACAAAGTGTTGTTTTCCCACTCTGAACAAGTGCATATCACAATACTATGTTGGAAACTCGTATCAGACGTGCTTTTACAGTTAAAATGACCAATATGATGAAAATATGTGTTAAAAGCTCGAAAACATGAAAATCCACGCTTAGAAAGTTGTTACATGTCACATATGCTCGAATGCACTCATTTCACTCAAAATCAATGTTCCTTGTCAAACGTTTGCTTTATGCTCTGAAAAGGCGTTAGAAACATGCTGAAGACGCTCCTGCGCTTGGAACGCTGTTTTCATGCACTCGGTGACACAAAAGGTGTTTTCCCACTCTGCACAAGTGCGTATCACAATACTATGTTGAAAACTCGTTTCAGACGTGCTTTTACAGTTAAAATGACCAATATGATGAAAATGTGTTAAAAGCTCGAAAACATGAAACTCCACGCTTAGAAAGTTGTTACATGTCACATATGCTCGACTGCACTCATTTCACTCAAATTCAATGTTCCTTGTCCAACGTTTGCTTTATGCTCTGAAAAGGCGTTAGAAACAGGCTGCAGACGCTCCTGCGCTTGGAACGCTGATTTCATGCACTCGGTGACGCAAAGGGTGTTTTCCCACTCTGCACAAGTGCGTATCACAATACTATGTTGAAAACTCGTTTCAGACGTGCTTTTACAGTTAAAATGACCAATATGATGAAAATGTGTTAAAAGCTCGAAAACATGAAAATCCACGCTTAGAAAGTTGTTACATGTCACATATGCTCGACTGCACTCATTTCACTCAAAATCAAGGCTACTTATAAAACGTTTGCTTTATGCGTGAAAAGGCGATAGAAACAGGCTGAAGGCGCTCCTTCTGAAGGAAAGCTGTTTTCATGCACTCAGTGACTCAAAGTGTTGTTTTCCAACTCTGAACAAGTGCATGTCAGAATACTATGTTGAAAACTCGTTTCAGACGTGCTTTTACAGTTAAAATGACCAATATGATGAAAATGTGTTAAAAGCTCGAAAACATGAAACTCCACGCTTAGAAAGTTGTTACATGTCACATATGCTCGACTGCACTCATTTCACTCAAATTCAATGTTCCTTGTCCAACGTTTGCTTTATGCTCTGAAAAGGCGTTAGAAACAGGCTGCAGACGCTCCTGCGCTTGGAACGCTGATTTCATGCACTTGGTGACGCAAAGGGTGTTTTCCCACTCTGCACAAGTGCGTATCACAATACTATGTTGAAAACTCGTTTCAGACGTGCTTTTACAGTTAAAATGACCAATATGATGAAAATGCGTTAAAAGCTCGAAAACATGAAAATCCATGCTTAGAAAGTTGTTTCATGTCACATATGCTCGACTGCACTCATTTCACTCAAATTCAATGTTCCTTGTCAAACGTTTGCTTTATGCGTGAAAAGGCGATAGAAACAGGCTGAAGGCGCTCCTTCTGAAGGAAAGCTGTTTTCATGCACTCAGTGACACAAAGTGTTGTTTTCCCACTCTGCACAAGTGCATATCACAATACTATGTTGAAAACTCGTTTCAGACGTGCTTTTACAGTTAAAATGACCAATATGATAAAAATGTGTTAAAAGCTCGAAAACATGAAAATCCACGCTTAGAAAGTTGTTACATGTCACATATGCTCGAATGCACTCATTTCACTCAAAATCAATGTTCCTTGTCAAACGTTTGCTTTATGCTCTGAAAAGGCGTTAGAAACATGCTGAAGACGCTCCTGCGCTTGGAACGCTGTTTTCATGCACTCGGTGACGCAAAGGGTGTTTTCCCACTCTGAACAAGTGCGTATCACAATACTATGTTGAAAACTCGTTTCAGACGTGCTTTTACAGTTAAAATGACCAATATGATGAAAATGCGTTAAAAGCTCGAAAACATGAAAATCCATGCTTAGAAAGTTGTTTCATGTCACATATGCTCGACTGCACTCATTTCACTCAAAATCAATGTTCCTTGTCAAACGTTTGCTTTATGCGTGAAAAGGCGATAGAAACAGGCTGAAGGCGCTCCTTCTGAAGGAAAGCTGTTTTCATGCACTCAGTGACACAAAGTGTTGTTTTCCCACTCTGCACAAGTGCATATCACAATACTATGTTGAAAACTCGTTTCAGACGTGCTTTTACAGTTAAAATGACCAATATGATAAAAATGTGTTAAAAGCTCGAAAACATGAAAATCCACGCTTAGAAAGTTGTTACATGTCACATATGCTCGACTGCACTCATTTCACTCAAAATCAATGTTCCTTGTCAAACGTTTGCTTTATGCGTGAAAAGGCCATAGAAACAGGCTGAAGGCGCTCTTTCTGAAGGAAAGCTGTTTTCATGCACTCAGTGACACAAAGTGTTGTTTTCCCACTCTGAACAAGTGCATATCACAATACTATGTTGGAAACTCGTATCAGACGTGCTTTTACAGTTAAAATGACCAATATGATGAAAATATGTGTTAAAAGCTCGAAAACATGAAAATCCACGCTTAGAAAGTTGTTACATGTCACATATGCTCGAATGCACTCATTTCACTCAAAATCAATGTTCCTTGTCAAACGTTTGCTTTATGCTCTGAAAAGGCGTTAGAAACATGCTGAAGACGCTCCTGCGCTTGGAACGCTGTTTTCATGCACTCGGTGACACAAAAGGTGTTTTCCCACTCTGCACAAGTGCGTATCACAATACTATGTTGAAAACTCGTTTCAGACGTGCTTTTACAGTTAAAATGACCAATATGATGAAAATGTGTTAAAAGCTCGAAAACATGAAAATCCACGCTTAGAAAGTTGTTACATGTCACATATGCTCGACTGCACTCATTTCACTCAAAATCAATGTTCCTTGTCAAACGTTTGCTTTATGCGTGAAAAGGCGATAGAAACAGGCTGAAGGCGCTCCTTCTGAAGGAAAGCTGTTTTCATGCACTCAGTGACACAAAGTGTTGTTTTCCCACTCTGCACAAGTGCATATCACAATACTATGTTGAAAACTCGTTTCAGACGTGCTTTTACAGTTAAAATGACCAATATGATAAAAATGTGTTAAAAGCTCGAAAACATGAAAATCCACGCTTAGAAAGTTGTTAAATGTCACATGTGCTCGACTGCACTCATTTCACTCAAAATCAATGTTCCTTGTCAAACGTTTGCTTTATGCGTGAAAAGGCCATAGAAACAGGCTGAAGGCGCTCTTTCTGAAGGAAAGCTGTTTTCATGCACTCAGTGACACAAAGTGTTGTTTTCCCACTCTGAACAAGTGCATATCACAATACTATGTTGGAAACTCGTATCAGACGTGCTTTTACAGTTAAAATGACCAATATGATGAAAATATGTGTTAAAAGCTCGAAAACATGAAAATCCACGCTTAGAAAGTTGTTACATGTCACATATGCTCGAATGCACTCATTTCACTCAAAATCAATGTTCCTTGTCAAACGTTTGCTTTATGCTCTGAAAAGGCGTTAGAAACATGCTGAAGACGCTCCTGCGCTTGGAACGCTGTTTTCATGCACTCGGTGACACAAAAGGTGTTTTCCCACTCTGCACAAGTGCGTATCACAATACTATGTTGAAAACTCGTTTCAGACGTGCTTTTACAGTTAAAATGACCAATATGATGAAAATGTGTTAAAAGCTCGAAAACATGAAAATCCACGCTTAGAAAGTTGTTACATGTCACATATGCTCGACTGCACTCATTTCACTCAAAATCAATGTTCCTTGTCCAAACGTTTGCTTTATGCGTGAAAAGGCGATAGAAACAGGCTGAAGGCGCTCCTTCTGAAGGAAAGCTGTTTTCATGCACTCAGTGACTCAAAGTGTTGTTTTCCAACTCTGAACAAGTGCATATCACAATACTATGTTGAAAACTCGTTTCAGACGTGCTTTTACAGTTAAAATGACCAATATGATGAAAATGTGTTAAAAGCTCGAAAACATGAAACTCCACGCTTAGAAAGTTGTTACATGTCACATATGCTCGACTGCACTCATTTCACTCAAATTCAATGTTCCTTGTCCAACGTTTGCTTTATGCTCTGAAAAGGCGTTAGAAACAGGCTGCAGACGCTCCTTCGCTTGGAACGCTGATTTCATGCACTTGGTGACGCAAAGGGTGTTTTCCCACTCTGCACAAGTGCGTATCACAATACTATGTTGAAAACTCGTTTCAGACGTGCTTTTACAGTTAAAATGACCAATATGATGAAAATGCGTTAAAAGCTCGAAAACATGAAAATCCATGCTTAGAAAGTTGTTTCATGTCACATATGCTCGACTGCACTCATTTCACTCAAATTCAATGTTCCTTGTCAAACGTTTGCTTTATGCGTGAAAAGGCGATAGAAACAGGCTGAAGGCGCTCCTTCTGAAGGAAAGCTGTTTTCATGCACTCAGTGACACAAAGTGTTGTTTTCCCACTCTGCACAAGTGCATATCACAATACTATGTTGAAAACTCGTTTCAGACGTGCTTTTACAGTTAAAATGACCAATATGATAAAAATGTGTTAAAAGCTCGAAAACATGAAAATCCACGCTTAGAAAGTTGTTACTTGTCACATATGCTCGAATGCACTCATTTCACTCAAAATCAATGTTCCTTGTCAAACGTTTGCTTTATGCTCTGAAAAGGCGTTAGAAACATGCTGAAGACGCTCCTGCGCTTGGAACGCTGTTTTCATGCACTCGGTGACGCAAAGGGTGTTTTCCCACTCTGAACAAGTGCGTATCACAATACTATGCTGAAAACTCGTTTCAGACGTGCTTTTACAGTTAAAATGACCAATATGATGAAAATGCGTTAAAAGCTCGAAAACATGAAAATCCATGCTTAGAAAGTTGTTTCATGTCACATATGCTCGACTGCACTCATTTCACTCAAAATCAATGTTCCTTGTCAAACGTTTGCTTTATGCGTGAAAAGGCGATAGAAACAGGCTGAAGGCGCTCCTTCTGAAGGAAAGCTGTTTTCATGCACTCAGTGACACAAAGTGTTGTTTTCCCACTCTGCACAAGTGCATATCACAATACTATGTTGAAAACTCGTTTCAGACGTGCTTTTACAGTTAAAATGACCAATATGATAAAAATGTGTTAAAAGCTCGAAAACATGAAAATCCACGCTTAGAAAGTTGTTACATGTCACATATGCTCGACTGCACTCATTTCACTCAAAATCAATGTTCCTTGTCCAAACGTTTGCTTTATGCGTGAAAAGGCGATAGAAACAGGCTGAAGGCGCTCCTTCTGAAGGAAAGCTGTTTTCATGCACTCAGTGACTCAAAGTGTTGTTTTCCAACTCTGAACAAGTGCATATCACAATACTATGTTGAAAACTCGTTTCAGACGTGCTTTTACAGTTAAAATGACCAATATGATGAAAATGTGTTAAAAGCTCGAAAACATGAAAATCCACGCTTAGAAAGTTGTTACATGTCACATATGCTCGTATGCACTCATTTCACTCAAAATCAATGTTCCTTGTCCAAACGTTTGCTTTATGCGTGAAAAGGCGATAGAAACAGGCTGAAGGCGCTCCTTCTGAAGGAAAGCTGTTTTCATGCACTCAGTGACTCAAAGTGTTGTTTTCCAACTCTGAACAAGTGCATATCACAATACTATGTTGAAAACTCGTTTCAGACGTGCTTTTACAGTTAAAATGACCAATGTGATGAAAATGTGTTAAAAGCTCGAAAACATGAAACTCCACGCTTAGAAAGTTGTTACATGTCACATATGCTCGACTGCACTCATTTCACTCAAATTCAATGTTCCTTGTCCAACGTTTGCTTTATGCTCTGAAAAGGCGTTAGAAACAGGCTGCAGACGCTCCTGCGCTTGGAACGCTGATTTCATGCACTCGGTGACGCAAAGGGTGTTTTCCCACTCTGCACAAGTGCGTATCACAATACTATGTTGAAAACTCGTATCAGACGTGCTTTTACAGTTAAAATGACCAATATGATGAAAATGTGTTAAAAGCTCGAAAACATGAAACTCCACGCTTAGAAAGTTGTTACATGTCACATATGCTCGACTGCAATCATTTCACTCAAATTCAATGTTCCTTGTCCAACGTTTGCTTTATGCTCTGAAAAGGCGTTAGAAACATGCTGAAGACGCTCCTGCGCTTGGAACGCTGATTTCATGCACTCGGTGACGCAAAGGGTGTTTTCCCACTCTGCACAAGTGCGTATCACAATACTATGTTGAAAACTCGTTTCAGACGCGCTTTTACAGTTAAAATGACCAATATGATGAAAATGTGTTAAAAGCTCGAAAACATGAAAATCCACGCTTAGAAAGTTGTTACATGTCACATATGCTCGACTGCACTCATTTCACTCAAAATCAAGGCTACTTATAAAACGTTTGCTTTATGCGTGAAAAGGCGATAGAAACAGGCTGAAGGCGCTCCTTCTGAAGGAAAGCTGTTTTCATGCACTCAGTGACTCAAAGTGTTGTTTTCCAACTCTGAACAAGTGCATGTCAGAATACTATGTTGAAAACTCGTTTCAGACGTGCTTTTACAGTTAAAATGACCAATATGATGAAAATGTGTTAAAAGCTCGAAAACATGAAACTCCACGCTTAGAAAGTTGTTACATGTCACATATGCTCGACTGCACTCATTTCACTCAAATTCAATGTTCCTTGTCCAACGTTTGCTTTATGCTCTGAAAAGGCGTTAGAAACAGGCTGCAGACGCTCCTTCGCTTGGAACGCTGATTTCATGCACTCGGTGACGCAAAGGGTGTTTTCCCACTCTGCACAAGTGCGTATCACAATACTATGTTGAAAACTCGTTTCATACGTGCTTTTACAGTTAAAATGACCAATATGATGAAAATGCGTTAAAAGCTCGAAAACATGAAAATCCATGCTTAGAAAGTTGTTTCATGTCACATATGCTCGACTGCACTCATTTCACTCAAATTCAATGTTCCTTGTCAAACGTTTGCTTTATGCGTGAAAAGGCGATAGAAACAGGCTGAAGGCGCTCCTTCTGAAGGAAAGCTGTTTTCATGCACTCAGTGACACAAAGTGTTGTTTTCCCACTCTGCACAAGTGCATATCACAATACTATGTTGAAAACTCGTTTCAGACGTGCTTTTACAGTTAAAATGACCAATATGATAAAAATGTGTTAAAAGCTCGAAAACATGAAAATCCACGCTTAGAAAGTTGTGACTTGTCACATATGCTCGAATGCACTCATTTCACTCAAAATCAATGTTCCTTGTCAAACGTTTGCTTTATGCTCTGAAAAGGCGTTAGAAACATGCTGAAGACGCTCCTGCGCTTGGAACGCTGTTTTCATGCACTCGGTGACGCAAAGGGTGTTTTCCCACTCTGAACAAGTGCGTATCACAATACTATGTTGAAAACTCGTTTCAGACGTGCTTTTACAGTTAAAATGACCAATATGATGAAAATGCGTTAAAAGCTCGAAAACATGAAAATCCATGCTTAGAAAGTTGTTTCATGTCACATATGCTCGACTGCACTCATTTCACTCAAAATCAATGTTCCTTGTCAAACGTTTGCTTTATGCGTGAAAAGGCGATAGAAACAGGCTGAAGGCGCTCCTTCTGAAGGAAAGCTGTTTTCATGCACTCAGTGACACAAAGTGTTGTTTTCCCACTCTGCACAAGTGCATATCACAATACTATGTTGAAAACTCGTTTCAGACGTGCTTTTACAGTTAAAATGACCAATATGATAAAAATGTGTTAAAAGCTCGAAAACATGAAAATCCACGCTTAGAAAGTTGTTACATGTCACATATGCTCGACTGCACTCATTTCACTCAAAATCAATGTTCCTTGTCAAACGTTTGCTTTATGCGTGAAAAGGCCATAGAAACAGGCTGAAGGCGCTCTTTCTGAAGGAAAGCTGTTTTCATGCACTCAGTGACACAAAGTGTTGTTTTCCCACTCTGAACAAGTGCATATCACAATACTATGTTGGAAACTCGTATCAGACGTGCTTTTACAGTTAAAATGACCAATATGATGAAAATATGTGTTAAAAGCTCGAAAACATGAAAATCCACGCTTAGAAAGTTCTTACATGTCACATATGCTCGAATGCACTCATTTCACTCAAAATCAATGTTCCTTGTCAAACGTTTGCTTTATGCTCTGAAAAGGCGTTAGAAACATGCTGAAGACGCTCCTGCGCTTGGAACGCTGTTTTCATGCACTCGGTGACACAAAAGGTGTTTTCCCACTCTGCACAAGTGCGTATCACAATACTATGTTGAAAACTCGTTTCAGACGTGCTTTTACAGTTAAAATGACCAATATGATGAAAATGTGTTAAAAGCTCGAAAACATGAAAATCCACGCTTAGAAAGTTGTTACATGTCACATATGCTCGACTGCACTCATTTCACTCAAAATCAATGTTCCTTGTCCAAACGTTTGCTTTATGCGTGAAAAGGCGATAGAAACAGGCTGAAGGCGCTCCTTCTGAAGGAAAGCTGTTTTCATGCACTCAGTGACACAAAGTGTTGTTTTCCCACTCTGAACAAGTGCATATCACAATACTATGTTGAAAACTCGTTTCAGACGTGCTTTTACAGTTAAAATGACCAATATGATGAAAATGTGTTAAAAGCTCGAAAACATGAAACTCCACGCTTAGAAAGTTGTTACATGTCACATATGCTCGACTGCACTCATTTCACTCAAATTCAATGTTCCTTGTCCAACGTTTGCTTTATGCTCTGAAAAGGCGTTAGAAACAGGCTGCAGACGCTCCTGCGCTTGGAACGCTGATTTCATGCACATGGTGACGCAAAGGGTGTTTTCCCACTCTGAACAAGTGCGTATCACAATACTATGTTGAAAACTCGTTTCAGACGTGCTTTTACAGTTAAAATGACCAATATGATGAAAATGCGTTAAAAGCTCGAAAACATGAAAATCCATGCTTAGAAAGTTGTTTCATGTCACATATGCTCGACTGCACTCATTTCACTCAAATTCAATGTTCCTTGTCAAACGTTTGCTTTATGCGTGAAAAGGCGATAGAAACAGGCGGAAGGCGCTCCTTCTGAAGGAAAGCTGTTTTCATGCACTCAGTGACACAAAGTGTTGTTTTCCCACTCTGCACAAGTGCATATCACAATACTATGTTGAAAACTCGTTTCAGACGTGCTTTTACAGTTAAAATGACCAATATGATAAAAATGTGTTAAAAGCTCGAAAACATGAAAATCCACGCTTAGAAAGTTGTTACATGTCACATATGCTCGAATGCACTCATTTCACTCAAAATCAATGTTCCTTGTCCAACGTTTGCTTTATGCTCTGAAAAGGCGTTAGAAACATGCTGAAGACGCTCCTGCGCTTGGAACGCTGTTTTCATGCACTCGGTGACGCAAAGGGTGTTTTCCCACTCTGAACAAGTGCGTATCACAATACTATGTTGAAAACTCGTATCAGACGTGCTTTTACAGTTAAAATGACCAATATGATGAAAATGCGTTAAAAGCTCGAAAACATGAAAATCCATGCTTAGAAAGTTGTTTCATGTCACATATGCTCGACTGCACTCATTTCACTCAAAATCAATGTTCCTTGTCAAACGTTTGCTTTATGCGTGAAAAGGCGATAGAAACAGGCTGAAGGCGCTCCTTCTGAAGGAAAGCTGTTTTCATGCACTCAGTGACACAAAGTGTTGTTTTCCCACTCTGAACAAGTGCATATCACAATACTATGTTGAAAACTCGTTTCAGACGTGCTTTTACAGTTAAAATGACCAATGTGATGAAAATGTGTTAAAAGCTCGAAAACATGAAACTCCACGCTTAGAAAGTTGTTACATGTCACATATGCTCGACTGCACTCATTTCACTCAAATTCAATGTTCCTTGTCCAACGTTTGCTTTATGCTCTGAAAAGGCGTTAGAAACAGGCTGCAGACGCTCCTGCGCTTGGAACGCTGATTTCATGCACTCGGTGACGCAAAGGGTGTTTTCCCACTCTGCACAAGTGCGTATCACAATACTATGTTGAAAACTCGTATCAGACGTGCTTTTACAGTTAAAATGACCAATATGATGAAAATGTGTTAAAAGCTCGAAAACATGAAACTCCACGCTTAGAAAGTTGTTACATGTCACATATGCTCGACTGCACTCATTTCACTCAAATTCAATGTTCCTTGTCCAACGTTTGCTTTATGCTCTGAAAAGGCGTTAGAAACAGGCTGCAGACGCTCCTGCGCTTGGAACGCTGATTTCATGCACTCGGTGACGCAAAGGGTGTTTTCCCACTCTGCACAAGTGCGTATCACAATACTATGTTGAAAACTCGTTTCAGACGTGCTTTTACAGTTAAAATGACCAATATGATGAAAATGTGTTAAAAGCTCGAAAACATGAAAATCCACGCTTAGAAAGTTGTTACATGTCACATATGCTCGACTGCACTCATTTCACTCAAAATCAATGTTCCTTGTCAAACGTTTGCTTTATGCGTGAAAAGGCGATAGAAACAGGCTGAAGGCGCTCCTTCTGAAGGAAAGCTGTTTTCATGCACTCAGTGACACAAAGTGTTGTTTTCCCACTCTGCACAAGTGCATATCACAATACTATGTTGAAAACTCGTTTCAGACGTGCTTTTACAGTTAAAATGACCAATATGATAAAAATGTGTTAAAAGCTCGAAAACATGAAAATCCACGCTTAGAAAGTTGGTAAATGTCACATGTGCTCGACTGCACTCATTTCACTCAAAATCAATGTTCCTTGTCAAACGTTTGCTTTATGCGTGAAAAGGCCATAGAAACAGGCTGAAGGCGCTCTTTCTGAAGGAAAGCTGTTTTCATGCACTCAGTGACACAAAGTGTTGTTTTCCCACTCTGAACAAGTGCATATCACAATACTATGTTGGAAACTCGTATCAGACGTGCTTTTACAGTTAAAATGACCAATATGATGAAAATATGTGTTAAAAGCTCGAAAACATGAAAATCCACGCTTAGAAAGTTGTTACATGTCACATATGCTCGACTGCACTCATTTCACTCAAAATCAATGTTCCTTGTCCAAACGTTTGCTTTATGCGTGAAAAGGCGATAGAAACAGGCTGAAGGCGCTCTTTCTGAAGGAAAGCTGTTTTCATGCACTCAGTGACACAAAGTGTTGTTTTCCCACTCTGAACAAGTGCATATCACAATACTATGTTGGAAACTCGTATCAGACGTGCTTTTACAGTTAAAATGACCAATATGATGAAAATATGTGTTAAAAGCTCGAAAACATGAAAATCCACGCTTAGAAAGTTGTTACATGTCACATATGCTCGACTGCACTCATTTCACTCAAATTCAATGTTCCTTGTCCAACGTTTGCTTTATGCTCTGAAAAGGCGTTAGAAACATGCTGAAGACGCTCCTGCGCTTGGAACGCTGATTTCATGCACATGGTGACGCAAAGGGTGTTTTCCCACTCTGCACAAGTGCGTATCACAATACTATGTTGAAAACTCGTTTCAGACGTGCTTTTACAGTTAAAATGACCAATATGATGAAAATGCGTTAAAAGCTCGAAAACATGAAAATCCATGCTTAGAAAGTTGTTTCATGTCACATATGCTCGACTGCACTCATTTCACTCAAATTCAATGTTCCTTGTCAAACGTTTGCTTTATGCGTGAAAAGGCGATAGAAACAGGCGGAAGGCGCTCCTTCTGAAGGAAAGCTGTTTTCATGCACTCAGTGACACAAAGTGTTGTTTTCCCACTCTGCACAAGTGCATATCACAATACTATGTTGAAAACTCGTTTCAGACGTGCTTTTACAGTTAAAATGACCAATATGATAAAAATGTGTTAAAAGCTCGAAAACATGAAAATCCACGCTTAGAAAGTTGTTACATGTCACATATGCTCGAATGCACTCATTTCACTCAAAATCAATGTTCCTTGTCAAACGTTTGCTTTATGCTCTGAAAAGGCGTTAGAAACATGCTGAAGACGCTCCTGCGCTTGGAACGCTGTTTTCATGCACTCGGTGACGCAAAGGGTGTTTTCCCACTCTGAACAAGTGCGTATCACAATACTATGTTGAAAACTCGTATCAGACGTGCTTTTACAGTTAAAATGACCAATATGATGAAAATGCGTTAAAAGCTCGAAAACATGAAAATCCATGCTTAGAAAGTTGTTTCATGTCACATATGCTCGACTGCACTCATTTCACTCAAAATCAATGTTCCTTGTCAAACGTTTGCTTTATGCGTGAAAAGGCGATAGAAACAGGCTGAAGGCGCTCCTTCTGAAGGAAAGCTGTTTTCATGCACTCAGTGACACAAAGTGTTGTTTTCCCACTCTGAACAAGTGCATATCACAATACTATGTTGAAAACTCGTTTCAGACGTGCTTTTACAGTTAAAATGACCAATGTGATGAAAATGTGTTAAAAGCTCGAAAACATGAAACTCCACGCTTAGAAAGTTGTTACATGTCACATATGCTCGACTGCACTCATTTCACTCAAATTCAATGTTCCTTGTCCAACGTTTGCTTTATGCTCTGAAAAGGCGTTAGAAACAGGCTGCAGACGCTCCTGCGCTTGGAACGCTGATTTCATGCACTCGGTGACGCAAAGGGTGTTTTCCCACTCTGCACAAGTGCGTATCACAATACTATGTTGAAAACTCGTATCAGACGTGCTTTTACAGTTAAAATGACCAATATGATGAAAATGTGTTAAAAGCTCGAAAACATGAAACTCCACGCTTAGAAAGTTGTTACATGTCACATATGCTCGACTGCACTCATTTCACTCAAATTCAATGTTCCTTGTCCAACGTTTGCTTTATGCTCTGAAAAGGCGTTAGAAACAGGCTGCAGACGCTCCTGCGCTTGGAACGCTGATTTCATGCACTCGGTGACGCAAAGGGTGTTTTCCCACTCTGCACAAGTGCGTATCACAATACTATGTTGAAAACTCGTTTCAGACGTGCTTTTACAGTTAAAATGACCAATATGATGAAAATGTGTTAAAAGCTCGAAAACATGAAAATCCACGCTTAGAAAGTTGTTACATGTCACATATGCTCGACTGCACTCATTTCACTCAAAATCAATGTTCCTTGTCAAACGTTTGCTTTATGCGTGAAAAGGCGATAGAAACAGGCTGAAGGCGCTCCTTCTGAAGGAAAGCTGTTTTCATGCACTCAGTGACACAAAGTGTTGTTTTCCCACTCTGCACAAGTGCATATCACAATACTATGTTGAAAACTCGTTTCAGACGTGCTTTTACAGTTAAAATGACCAATATGATAAAAATGTGTTAAAAGCTCGAAAACATGAAAATCCACGCTTAGAAAGTTGGTAAATGTCACATGTGCTCGACTGCACTCATTTCACTCAAAATCAATGTTCCTTGTCAAACGTTTGCTTTATGCGTGAAAAGGCCATAGAAACAGGCTGAAGGCGCTCTTTCTGAAGGAAAGCTGTTTTCATGCACTCAGTGACACAAAGTGTTGTTTTCCCACTCTGAACAAGTGCATATCACAATGCTATGTTGGAAACTCGTATCAGACGTGCTTTTACAGTTAAAATGACCAATATGATGAAAATATGTGTTAAAAGCTCGAAAACATGAAAATCCACGCTTAGAAAGTTGTTACATGTCACATATGCTCGAATGCACTCATTTCACTCAAAATCAATGTTCCTTGTCAAACGTTTGCTTTATGCTCTGAAAAGGCGTTAGAAACATGCTGAAGACGCTCCTGCGCTTGGAACGCTGTTTTCATGCACTCGGTGACACAAAAGGTGTTTTCCCACTCTGCACAAGTGCGTATCACAATACTATGTTGAAAACTCGTTTCAGACGTGCTTTTACAGTTAAAATGACCAATATGATGAAAATGTGTTAAAAGCTCGAAAACATGAAAATCCACGCTTAGAAAGTTGTTACATGTCACATATGCTCGACTGCACTCATTTCACTCAAAATCAATGTTCCTTGTCCAAACGTTTGCTTTATGCGTGAAAAGGCGATAGAAACAGGCTGAAGGCGCTCCTTCTGAAGGAAAGCTGTTTTCATGCACTCAGTGACTCAAAGTGTTGTTTTCCAACTCTGAACAAGTGCATATCACAATACTATGTTGAAAACTCGTTTCAGACGTGCTTTTACAGTTAAAATGACCAATATGATGAAAATGTGTTAAAAGCTCGAAAACATGAAACTCCACGCTTAGAAAGTTGTTACATGTCACATATGCTCGACTGCACTCATTTCACTCAAATTCAATGTTCCTTGTCCAACGTTTGCTTTATGCTCTGAAAAGGCGTTAGAAACAGGCTGCAGACGCTCCTTCGCTTGGAACGCTGATTTCATGCACTTGGTGACGCAAAGGGTGTTTTCCCACTCTGCACAAGTGCGTATCACAATACTATGTTGAAAACTCGTTTCAGACGTGCTTTTACAGTTAAAATGACCAATATGATGAAAATGCGTTAAAAGCTCGAAAACATGAAAATCCATGCTTAGAAAGTTGTTTCATGTCACATATGCTCGACTGCACTCATTTCACTCAAATTCAATGTTCCTTGTCAAACGTTTGCTTTATGCGTGAAAAGGCGATAGAAACAGGCTGAAGGCGCTCCTTCTGAAGGAAAGCTGTTTTCATGCACTCAGTGACACAAAGTGTTGTTTTCCCACTCTGCACAAGTGCATATCACAATACTATGTTGAAAACTCGTTTCAGACGTGCTTTTACAGTTAAAATGACCAATATGATAAAAATGTGTTAAAAGCTCGAAAACATGAAAATCCACGCTTAGAAAGTTGTTACTTGTCACATATGCTCGAATGCACTCATTTCACTCAAAATCAATGTTCCTTGTCCAACGTTTGCTTTATGCTCTGAAAAGGCGTTAGAAACAGGCTGAAGGCGCTCCTTCTGAAGGAAAGCTGTTTTCATGCACTCAGTGACACAACGTGTTGTTTTCCAAGTCTGAACAAGTGCATATCACAATACTATGTTGAAAACTCGTTTCAGACGTGCTTTTACAGTTAAAATGACCAATATGATGAAAATGTGTTAAAAGCTCGAAAACATGAAAATCCACGCTTAGAAAGTTGTTACATGTCACATATGCTCGACTGCACTCATTTCACTCAAAATCAATGTTCCTTGTCCAACGTTTGCTTTATGCTCTGAAAAGGCGTTAGAAACAGGCTGCAGACGCTCCTGCGCTTGGAACGCTGATTTCATGCACTCGGTGACGCAAAGGGTGTTTTCCCACTCTGCACAAGTGCGTATCACAATACTATGTTGAAAACTCGTTTCAGACGTGCTTTTACAGTTAAAATGACCAATATGATGAAAATGCGTTAAAAGCTCGAAAACATGAAAATCCATGCTTAGAAAGTTGTTTCATGTCACATATGCTCGACTGCACTCATTTCACTCAAAATCAAGGCTACTTATAAAACGTTTGCTTTATGCTCTGAAAAGGCGTTAGAAACAGGCTGCAGACGCTCCTGCGCTTGGAACGCTGATTTCATGCACTCGGTGACGCAAAGGGTGTTTTCCCACTCTGCACAAGTGCGTATCACAATACTATGTTGAAAACTCGTTTCAGACGTGCTTTTACAGTTAAAATGACCAATATGATGAAAATGTGTTAAAAGCTCGAAAACATGAAAATCCACGCTTAGAAAGTTGTTACATGTCAAATATGCTCGACTGCACTCATTTCACTCAAATTCAATGTTCCTTGTCCAACGTTTGCTTTATGCTCTGAAAAGGCGTTAGAAACAGGCTGCAGACGCTCCTGCGCTTGGAACGCTGATTTCATGCACTCGGTGACGCAAAGGGTGTTTTCCCACTCTGCACAAGTGCATATCACAATACTATGTTGAAAACTCGTTTCATACGTGCTTTTACAGTTAAAATGACCAATATGATGAAAATGTGTTAAAAGCTCGAAAACATGAAAATCCACGCTTAGAAAGTTGTTACATGTCACATATGCTCGACTGCACTCATTTCACTCAAAATCAATGTTCCTTGTCCAACGTTTGCTTTATGCTCTGAAAAGGCGTTAGAAACAGGCTGCAGACGCTCCTGCGCTTGGAACGCTGATTTCATGCACTCGGTGACGCAAAGGGTGTTTTCCCACTCTGCACAAGTGCGTATCACAATACTATGTTGAAAACTCGTTTCAGACGTGCTTTTACAGTTAAAATGACCAATATGATGAAAATGTGTTAAAAGCTCGAAAACATGAAAATCCACGCTTAGAAAGTTGTTACCTGTCACATATGCTCGACTGCACTCATTTCACTCAAAATCAAGGCTACTTATAAAACGTTTGCTTTATGCGTGAAAAGGCGATAGAAACAGGCTGAAGGCGCTCCTTCTGAAGGAAAGCTGTTTTCATGCACTCAGTGACACAAAGTGTTGTTTTCCCACTCTGAACAAGTGCATATCACAATACTATGTTGAAAACTCGTTTCAGACGTGCTTTTACAGTTAAAATGACCAATATGATGAAAATGTGTTAAAAGCTCGAAAACATGAAAATCCACGCTTAGAAAGTTGTTACATGTCACATATGCTCGACTGCACTCATTTCACTCAAAATCAATGTTCCTTGTCCAACGTTTGCTTTATGCTCTGAAAAGGCGTTAGAAACAGGCTGCAGACGCTCCTGCGCTTGGAACGCTGATTTCATGCACTCGGTGACGCAAAGGGTGTTTTCCCACTCTGCACAAGTGCGTATCACAATACTATGTTGAAAACTCGTTTCAGACGTGCTTTTACAGTTAAAATGACCAATATGATGAAAATGCGTTAAAAGCTCGAAAACATGAAAATCCATGCTTAGAAAGTTGTTTCATGTCACATATGCTCGACTGCACTCATTTCACTCAAAATCAATGTTCCTTGTCAAACGTTTGCTTTATGCGTGAAAAGGCGATAGAAACAGGCTGAAGGCGCTCCTTCTGAAGGAAAGCTGTTTTCATGCACTCAGTGACCCAAAGTGTTGTTTTCCCACTCTGCACAAGTGCGTATCACAATACTATGTTGAAAACTCGTTTCAGACGTGCTTTTACAGTTAAAATGACCAATATGATGAAAATGTGTTAAAAGCTCGAAAACATGAAAATCCACGCTTAGAAAGTTGTTACATGTCACATATGCTCGACTGCACTCATTTCACTCAAAATCAAGGCTACTTATAAAACGTTTGCTTTATGCTCTGAAAAGGCGTTAGAAACAGGCTGCAGACGCTCCTGCGCTTGGAACGCTGATTTCATGCACTCGGTGACGCAAAGGGTGTTTTCCCACTCTGCACAAGTGCGTATCACAATACTATGTTGAAAACTCGTTTCAGACGTGCTTTTACAGTTAAAATGACCAATATGATGAAAATGTGTTAAAAGCTCGAAAACATGAAAATCCACGCTTAGAAAGTTGTTACATGTCAAATATGCTCGACTGCACTCATTTCACTCAAAATCAATGTTCCTTGTCAAACGTTTGCATTATGCGTGAAAAGGCCATAGAAACAGGCTGAAGGCGCTCTTTCTGAAGGAAAGCTGTTTTCATGCACTCAGTGACACAAAGTGTTGTTTTCCCACTCTGAACAAGTGCATATCACAATACTATGTTGAAAACTCGTTTCAGACGTGCTTTTACAGTTAAAATGACCAATATGATGAAAATGTGTTAAAAGCTCGAAAACATGAAAATCCACGCTTAGAAAGTTGTTACATGTCACATATGCTCGACTGCACTCATTTCACTCAAAATCAAGGCTACTTATAAAACGTTTGCTTTATGCTCTGAAAAGGCGTTAGAAACAGGCTGCAGACGCTCCTGCGCTTGGAACGCTGATTTCATGCACTCGGTGACGCAAAGGGTGTTTTCCCACTCTGCACAAGTGCGTATCACAATACTATGTTGAAAACTCGTTTCAGACGTGCTTTTACAGTTAAAATGACCAATATGATGAAAATGTGTTAAAAGCTCGAAAACATGAAAATCCACGCTTAGAAAGTTGTTACATGTCACATATGCTCGACTGCACTCATTTCACTCAAAATCAAGGCTACTTATAAAACGTTTGCTTTATGCGTGAAAAGGCGATAGAAACAGGCTGAAGGCGCTCCTTCTGAAGGAAAGCTGTTTTCATGCACTCAGTGACACAAAGTGTTGTTTTCCCACTCTGCACAAGTGCATATCACAATACTATGTTGAAAACTCGTTTCAGACGTGCTTTTACAGTTAAAATGACCAATATGATGAAAATGCGTTAAAAGCTCGAAAACATGAAAATCCATGCTTAGAAAGTTGTTTCATGTCACATATGCTCGACTGCACTCATTTCACTCAAAATCAATGTTTATTGTCAAACGTTTGCTTTATGCGTGAAAAGGCGATAGAAACAGGTTGAAGGCGCTCCTTCTGAAGGAAAGCTGTTTTCATGCACTCAGTGACACAACGTGTTGTTTTCCAAGTCTGAACAAGTGCATATCACAATACTATGTTGAAAACTCGTTTCAGACGTGCTTTTACAGTTAAAATGACCAATATGATGAAAATGTGTTAAAAGCTCGAAAACATGAAAATCCACGCTTAGAAAGTTGTTACATGTCACATATGCTCGACTGCACTCATTTCACTCAAAATCAATGTTCCTTGTCCAACGTTTGCTTTATGCTCTGAAAAGGCGTTAGAAACAGGCTGCAGACGCTCCTGCGCTTGGAACGCTGATTTCATGCACTCGGTGACGCAAAGGGTGTTTTCCCACTCTGCACAAGTGCGTATCACAATACTATGTTGAAAACTCGTTTCAGACGTGCTTTTACAGTTAAAATGACCAATATGATGAAAATGCGTTAAAAGCTCGAAAACATGAAAATCCATGCTTAGAAAGTTGTTTCATGTCACATATGCTCGACTGCACTCATTTCACTCAAAATCAATGTTCCTTGTCAAACGTTTGCTTTATGCGTGAAAAGGCGATAGAAACAGGCTGAAGGCGCTCCTTCTGAAGGAAAGCTGTTTTCATGCACTCAGTGACCCAAAGTGTTGTTTTCCCACTCTGCACAAGTGCGTATCACAATACTATGTTGAAAACTCGTTTCAGACGTGCTTTTACAGTTAAAATGACCAATATGATGAAAATGTGTTAAAAGCTCGAAAACATGAAAATCCACGCTTAGAAAGTTGTTACATGTCACATATGCTCGACTGCACTCATTTCACTCAAAATCAATGTTCCTTGTCCAACGTTTGCTTTATGCTCTGAAAAGGCGTTAGAAACAGGCTGCAGACGCTCCTGCGCTTGGAACGCTGATTTCATGCACTCGGTGACGCAAAGGGTGTTTTCCCACTCTGCACAAGTGCGTATCACAATACTATGTTGAAAACTCGTTTCAGACGTGCTTTTACAGTTAAAATGACCAATATGATGAAAATGTGTTAAAAGCTCGAAAACATGAAAATCCACGCTTAGAAAGTTGTTACATGTCACATATGCTCGACTGCACTCATTTCACTCAAAATCAAGGATACTTATAAAACGTTTGCTTTATGCTCTGAAAAGGCGTTAGAAACAGGCTGCAGACGCTCCTGCGCTTGGAACGCTGATTTCATGCACTCGGTGACTCAAAGGGTGTTTTCCCACTCTGCACAAGTGCGTATCACAATACTATGTTGAAAACTCGTTTCAGACGTGCTTTTACAGTTAAAATGACCAATATGATGAAAATGTGTTAAAAGCTCGAAAACATGAAAATCCACGCTTAGAAAGTTGTTACATGTCACATATGCTCGACTGCACTCATTTCACTCAAAATCAAGGCTACTTATAAAACGTTTGCTTTATGCGTGAAAAGGCGATAGAAACAGGCTGAAGGCGCTCCTTCTGAAAGAAAGCTGTTTTCATGCACTCAGTGACACAAAGTGTTGTTTTCCCACTCTGAACAAGTGCATATCACAATACTATGTTGAAAACTCGTTTCAGACGTGCTTTTACAGTTAAAATGACCAATATGATGAAAATGCGTTAAAAGCTCGAAAACATGAAAATCCATGCTTAGAAAGTTGTTTCATGTCACATATGCTCGACTGCACTCATTTCACTCAAAATCAATGTTCCTTGTCAAACGTTTGCTTTATGCGTGAAAAGGCGATAGAAACAGGCTGAAGGCGCTCCTTCTGAAGGAAAGCTGTTTTCATGCACTCAGTGACGCAAAGTGTTGTTTTCCCACTCTGCACAAGTGCGTATCACAATACTATGTTGAAAACTCGTTTCAGACGTGCTTTTACAGTTAAAATGACCAATATGATGAAAATGTGTTAAAAGCTCGAAAACATGAAAATCCACGCTTAGAAAGTTGTTACATGTCACATATGCTCGACTGCACTCATTTCACTCAAAATCAAGGCTACTTATAAAACGTTTGCTTTATGCTCTGAAAAGGCGTTAGAAACAGGCTGCAGACGCTCCTGCGCTTGGAACGCTGATTTCATGCACTCGGTGACGCAAAGGGTGTTTTCCCACTCTGCACAAGTGCGTATCACAATACTATGTTGAAAACTCGTTTCAGACGTGCTTTTACAGTTAAAATGACCAATATGATGAAAATGTGTTAAAAGCTCGAAAACATGAAAATCCACGCTTAGAAAGTTGTTACATGTCAAATATGCTCGACTGCACTCATTTCACTCAAAATCAATGTTCCTTGTCAAACGTTTGCATTATGCGTGAAAAGGCCATAGAAACAGGCTGAAGGCGCTCTTTCTGAAGGAAAGCTGTTTTCATGCACTCAGTGACACAAAGTGTTGTTTTCCCACTCTGAACAAGTGCATATCACAATACTATGTTGAAAACTCGTTTCAGACGTGCTTTTACAGTTAAAATGACCAATATGATGAAAATGTGTTAAAAGCTCGAAAACATGAAAATCCACGCTTAGAAAGTTGTTACATGTCACATATGCTCGACTGCACTCATTTCACTCAAAATCAATGTTCCTTGTCAAACGTTTGCTTTATGCTCTGAAAAGGCGTTAGAAACAGGCTGCAGACGCTCCTGCGCTTGGAACGCTGATTTCATGCACTCGGTGACGCAAAGGGTGTTTTCCCACTCTGCACAAGTGCGTATCACAATACTATGTTGAAAACTCGTTTCAGACGTGCTTTTACAGTTAAAATGACCAATATGATGAAAATGTGTTAAAAGCTCGAAAACATGAAAATCCACGCTTAGAAAGTTGTTACATGTCACATATGCTCGACTGCACTCATTTCACTCAAAATCAAGGATACTTATAAAACGTTTGCTTTATGCTCTGAAAAGGCGTTAGAAACAGGCTGCAGACGCTCCTGCGCTTGGAACGCTGATTTCATGCACTCGGTGACTCAAACGGTGTTTTCCCACTCTGCACAAGTGCGTATCACAATACTATGTTGAAAACTCGTTTCAGACGTGCTTTTACAGTTAAAATGACCAATATGATGAAAATGTGTTAAAAGCTCGAAAACATGAAAATCCACGCTTAGAAAGTTGTTACATGTCACATATGCTCGACTGCACTCATTTCACTCAAAATCAAGGCTACTTATAAAACGTTTGCTTTATGCATGAAAAGGCGATAGAAACAGGCTGAAGGCGCTCCTTCTGAAGGAAAGCTGTTTTCATGCACTCAGTGACACAAAGTGTTGTTTTCCCACTCTGAACAAGTGCATATCACAATACTATGTTGAAAACTCGTTTCAGACGTGCTTTTACAGTTAAAATGACCAATATGATGAAAATGCGTTAAAAGCTCGAAAACATGAAAATCCACGCTTAGAAAGTTGTTTCATGTCACATATGCTCGACTGCACTCATTTCACTCAAAATCAATGTTCCTTGTCAAACGTTTGCTTTATGCGTGAAAAGGCGATAGAAACAGGCTGAAGGCGCTCCTTCTGAAGGAAAGCTGTTTTCATGCACTCAGTGACACAAAGTGTTGTTTTCCCACTCTGCACAAGTGCGTATCACAATACTATGTTGAAAACTTGTTTCAGACGTGCTTTTACAGTTAAAATGACCAATATGATGAAAATGTGTTAAAAGCTCGAAAACATGAAAATCCACGCTTAGAAAGTTGTTACATGTCACATATGCTCGACTGCACTCGTTTCACTCAAAATCAAGGCTACTTATAAAACGTTTGCTTTATGCTCTGAAAAGGCGTTAGAAACAGGCTGCAGACGCTCCTGCGCTTGGAACGCTGATTTCATGCACTCGGTGACGCAAAGGGTGTTTTCCCACTCTGCACAAGTGCGTATCACAATACTATGTTGAAAACTCGTTTCAGACGTGCTTTTACAGTTAAAATGACCAATATGATGAAAATGCGTTAAAAGCTCGAAAACATGAAAATCCATGCTTAGAAAGTTGTTTCATGTCACATATGCTCGACTGCACTCATTTCACTCAAAATCAATGTTCCTTGTCAAACGTTTGCTTTATGCGTGAAAAGGCGATAGAAACAGGCTGAAGGCGCTCCTTCTGAAGGAAAGCTGTTTTCATGCACTCAGTGACCCAAAGTGTTGTTTTCCCACTCTGCACAAGTGCGTATCACAATACTATGTTGAAAACTCGTTTCAGACGTGCTTTTACAGTAAAAATGACCAATATGATGAAAATGTGTTAAAAGCTCGAAAACATGAAAATCCACGCTTAGAAAGTTGTTACATGTCACATATGCTCGACTGCACTCATTTCACTCAAAATCAAGGCTACTTATAAAACGTTTGCTTTATGCTCTGAAAAGGCGTTAGAAACAGGCTGCAGACGCTCCTGCGCTTGGAACGCTGATTTCATGCACTCGGTGACGCAAAGGGTGTTTTCCCACTCTGCACAAGTGCGTATCACAATACTATGTTGAAAACTCGTTTCAGACGTGCTTTTACAGTTAAAATGACCAATATGATGAAAATGTGTTAAAAGCTCGAAAACATGAAAATCCACGCTTAGAAAGTTGTTACATGTCACATATGCTCGACTGCACTCATTTCACTCAAAATCAAGGCTACTTATAAAACGTTTGCTTTATGCGTGAAAAGGCAATAGAAACAGGCTGAAGGCGCTCCTTCTGAAGGAAAGCTGTTTTCATGCACTCAGTGACACAAAGTGTTGTTTTCCCACTCTGAACAAGTGCATATCACAATACTATGTTGAAAACTCGTTTCAGACGTGCTTTTACAGTTAAAATGACCAATATGATGAAAATGCGTTAAAAGCTCGAAAACATGAAAATCCACGCTTAGAAAGTTGTTACATGTCACATATGCTCGACTGCACTCATTTCACTCAAATTCAATGTTCCTTGTCCAACGTTTGCTTTATGCTCTGAAAAGGCGTTAGAAACAGGCTGCAGACGCTCCTGCGCTTGGAACGCTGATTTCATGCACTCGGTGACGCAAAGGGTGTTTTCCCACTCTGCACAAGTGCGTATCACAATACTATGTTGAAAACTCGTTTCAGACGTGCTTTTACAGTTAAAATGACCAATATGATGAAAATGTGTTAAAAGCTCGAAAACATGAAAATCCACGCTTAGAAAGTTGTTACATGTCACATATGCTCGACTGCACTCATTTCACTCAAAATCAAGGCTACTTATAAAACGTTTGCTTTATGCGTGAAAAGGCGATAGAAACAGGCTGAAGGCGCTCCTTCTGAAGGAAAGCTGTTTTCATGCACTCAGTGACACAAAGTGTTGTTTTCCCACTCTGAACAAGTGCATATCACAATACTATGTTGAAAACTCGTTTCAGACGTGCTTTTACAGTTAAAATGACCAATATGATGAAAATGCGTTAAAAGCTCGAAAACATGAAAATCCACGCTTAGAAAGTTGTTACATGTCACATATGCTCGACTGCACTCATTTCACTCAAATTCAATGTTCCTTGTCCAACGTTTGCTTTATGCTCTGAAAAGGCGTTAGAAACAGGCTGCAGACGCTCCTGCGCTTGGAACGCTGATTTCATGCACTCGGTGACGCAAAGGGTGTTTTCCCACTCTGCACAAGTGCGTATCACAATACTATGTTGAAAACTCGTTTCATACGTGCTTTTACAGTTAAAATGACCAATATGATGAAAATGTATTAAAAGCTCGAAAACATGAAAATCCACGCTTAGAAAGTTGTTACATGTCACATATGCTCGACTGCACTCATTTCACTCAAAATCAATGTTCCTTGTCCAACGTTTGCTTTATGCTCTGAAAAGGCGTTAGAAACAGGCTGCAGACGCTCCTGCGCTTGGAACGCTGATTTCATGCACTCGGTGACGCAAAGGGTGTTTTCCCACTCTGCACAAGTGCGTATCACAATACTATGTTGAAGACTCGTTTCAGACGTGCTTTTACAGTTAAAATGACCAATATGATGAAAATGTGTTAAAAGCTCGAAAACATGAAAATCCACGCTTAGAAAGTTGTTACCTGTCACATATGCTCGACTGCACTCATTTCACTCAAAATCAATGTTCCTTGTCCAACGTTTGCTTTATGCTCTGAAAAGGCGTTAGAAACAGGCTGCAGACGCTCCTGCGCTTGGAACGCTGATTTCATGCACTCGGTGACGCAAAGGGTGTTTTCCCACTCTGCACAAGTGCGTATCACAATACTATGTTGAAAACTCGTTTCAGACGTGCTTTTACAGTTAAAATGACCAATATGATGAAAATGCGTTAAAAGCTCGAAAACATGAAAATCCATGCTTAGAAAGTTGTTTCATGTCACATATGCTCGACTGCACTCATTTCACTCAAAATCAAGGCTACTTATAAAACGTTTGCTTTATGCGTGAAAAGGCGATAGAAACAGGCTGAAGGCGCTCCTTCTGAAGGAAAGCTGTTTTCATGCACTCAGTGACACAACGTGTTGTTTTCCAAGTCTGAACAAGTGCATATCACAATACTATGTTGAAAACTCGTTTCAGACGTGCTTTTACAGTTAAAATGACCAATATGATGAAAATGTGTTAAAAGCTCGAAAACATGAAAATCCACGCTTAGAAAGTTGTTACATGTCACATATGCTCGACTGCACTCATTTCACTCAAAATCAATGTTCCTTGTCCAACGTTTGCTTTATGCTCTGAAAAGGCGTTAGAAACAGGCTGCAGACGCTCCTGCGCTTGGAACGCTGATTTCATGCACTCGGTGACGCAAAGGGTGTTTTCCCACTCTGCACAAGTGCGTATCACAATACTATGTTGAAAACTCGTTTCAGACGTGCTTTTACAGTTAAAATGACCAATATGATGAAAATGCGTTAAAAGCTCGAAAACATGAAAATCCATGCTTAGAAAGTTGTTTCATGTCACATATGCTCGACTGCACTCATTTCACTCAAAATCAAGGCTACTTATAAAACGTTTGCTTTATGCTCTGAAAAGGCGTTAGAAACAGGCTGCAGACGCTCCTGCGCTTGGAACGCTGATTTCATGCACTCGGTGACGCAAAGGGTGTTTTCCCACTCTGCACAAGTGCGTATCACAATACTATGTTGAAAACTCGTTTCAGACGTGCTTTTACAGTTAAAATGACCAATATGATGAAAATGTGTTAAAAGCTCGAAAACATGAAAATCCACGCTTAGAAAGTTGTTACATGTCAAATATGCTCGACTGCACTCATTTCACTCAAATTCAATGTTCCTTGTCCAACGTTTGCTTTATGCTCTGAAAAGGCGTTAGAAACAGGCTGCAGACGCTCCTGCGCTTGGAACGCTGATTTCATGCACTCGGTGACGCAAAGGGTGTTTTCCCACTCTGCACAAGTGCGTATCACAATACGATGTTGAAAACTCGTTTCATACGTGCTTTTACAGTTAAAATGACCAATATGATGAAAATGTGTTAAAAGCTCGAAAACATGAAAATCCACGCTTAGAAAGTTGTTACATGTCACATATGCTCGACTGCACTCATTTCACTCAAAATCAATGTTCCTTGTCCAACGTTTGCTTTATGCTCTGAAAAGGCGTTAGAAACAGGCTGCAGACGCTCCTGCGCTTGGAACGCTGATTTCATGCACTCGGTGACGCAAAGGGTGTTTTCCCACTCTGCACAAGTGCGTATCACAATACTATGTTGAAAACTCGTTTCAGACGTGCTTTTACAGTTAAAATGACCAATATGATGAAAATGTGTTAAAAGCTCGAAAACATGAAAATCCACGCTTAGAAAGTTGTTACCTGTCACATATGCTCGACTGCACTCATTTCACTCAAAATCAAGGCTACTTATAAAACGTTTGCTTTATGCGTGAAAAGGCGATAGAAACAGGCTGAAGGCGCTCCTTCTGAAGGAAAGCTGTTTTCATGCACTCAGTGACACAAAGTGTTGTTTTCCCACTCTGAACAAGTGCATATCACAATACTATGTTGAAAACTCGTTTCAGACGTGCTTTTACAGTTAAAATGACCAATATGATGAAAATGTGTTAAAAGCTCGAAAACATGAAAATCCACGCTTAGAAAGTTGTTACATGTCACATATGCTCGACTGCACTCATTTCACTCAAAATCAATGTTCCTTGTCCAACGTTTGCTTTATGCTCTGAAAAGGCGTTAGAAACAGGCTGCAGACGCTCCTGCGCTTGGAACGCTGATTTCATGCACTCGGTGACGCAAAGGGTGTTTTCCCACTCTGCACAAGTGCGTATCACAATACTATGTTGAAAACTCGTTTCAGACGTGCTTTTACAGTTAAAATGACCAATATGATGAAAATGCGTTAAAAGCTCGAAAACATGAAAATCCATGCTTAGAAAGTTGTTTCATGTCACATATGCTCGACTGCACTCATTTCACTCAAAATCAATGTTCCTTGTCAAACGTTTGCTTTATGCGTGAAAAGGCGATAGAAACAGGCTGAAGGCGCTCCTTCTGAAGGAAAGCTGTTTTCATGCACTCATTGACCCAAAGTGTTGTTTTCCCACTCTGCACAAGTGCGTATCACAATACTATGTTGAAAACTCGTTTCAGACGTGCTTTTACAGTTAAAATGACCAATATGATGAAAATGTGTTAAAAGCTCGAAAACATGAAAATCCACGCTTAGAAAGTTGTTACATGTCACATATGCTCGACTGCACTCATTTCACTCAAAATCAAGGCTACTTATAAAACGTTTGCTTTATGCTCTGAAAAGGCGTTAGAAACAGGCTGCAGACGCTCCTGCGCTTGGAACGCTGATTTCATGCACTCGGTGACGCAAAGGGTGTTTTCCCACTCTGCACAAGTGCGTATCACAATAATATGTTGAAAACTCGTTTCAGACGTGCTTTTACAGTTAAAATGACCAATATGATGAAAATGTGTTAAAAGCTCGAAAACATGAAAATCCACGCTTAGAAAGTTGTTACATGTCAAATATGCTCGACTGCACTCATTTCACTCAAAATCAATGTTCCTTGTCAAACGTTTGCATTATGCGTGAAAAGGCCATAGAAACAGGCTGAAGGCGCTCTTTCTGAAGGAAAGCTGTTTTCATGCACTCAGTGACACAAAGTGTTGTTTTCCCACTCTGAACAAGTGCATATCACAATACTATGTTGAAAACTCGTTTCAGACGTGCTTTTACAGTTAAAATGACCAATATGATGAAAATGTGTTAAAAGCTCGAAAACATGAAAATCCACGCTTAGAAAGTTGTTACATGTCACATATGCTCGACTGCACTCATTTCACTCAAAATCAAGGCTACTTATAAAACGTTTGCTTTATGCTCTGAAAAGGCGTTAGAAACAGGCTGCAGACGCTCCTGCGCTTGGAACGCTGATTTCATGCACTCGGTGACGCAAAGGGTGTTTTCCCACTCTGCACAAGTGCGTATCACAATACTATGTTGAAAACTCGTTTCAGACGTGCTTTTACAGTTAAAATGACCAATATGATGAAAATGTGTTAAAAGCTCGAAAACATGAAAATCCACGCTTAGAAAGTTGTTACATGTCACATATGCTCGACTGCACTCATTTCACTCAAAATCAAGGCTACTTATAAAACGTTTGCTTTATGCGTGAAAAGGCGATAGAAACAGGCTGAAGGCGCTCCTTCTGAAGGAAAGCTGTTTTCATGCACTCAGTGACACAAAGTGTTGTTTTCCCACTCTGAACAAGTGCATATCACAATACTATGTTGAAAACTCGTTTCAGACGTGCTTTTACAGTTAAAATGACCAATATGATGAAAATGCGTTAAAAGCTCGAAAACATGAAAATCCATGCTTAGAAAGTTGTTTCATGTCACATATGCTCGACTGCACTCATTTCACTCAAAATCAATGTTTATTGTCAAACGTTTGCTTTATGCGTGAAAAGGCGATAGAAACAGGTTGAAGGCGCTCCTTCTGAAGGAAAGCTGTTTTCATGCACTCAGTGACACAACGTGTTGTTTTCCAAGTCTGAACAAGTGCATATCACAATACTATGTTGAAAACTCGTTTCAGACGTGCTTTTACAGTTAAAATGACCAATATGATGAAAATGTGTTAAAAGCTCGAAAACATGAAAATCCACGCTTAGAAAGTTGTTACATGTCACATATGCTCGACTGCACTCATTTCACTCAAAATCAATGTTCCTTGTCCAACGTTTGCTTTATGCTCTGAAAAGGCGTTAGAAACAGGCTGCAGACGCTCCTGCGCTTGGAACGCTGATTTCATGCACTCGGTGACGCAAAGGGTGTTTTCCCACTCTGCACAAGTGCGTATCACAATACTATGTTGAAAACTCGTTTCAGACGTGCTTTTACAGGTAAAATGACCAATATGATGAAAATGCGTTAAAAGCTCGAAAACATGAAAATCCATGCTTAGAAAGTTGTTTCATGTCACATATGCTCGACTGCACTCATTTCACTCAAAATCAATGTTCCTTGTCAAACGTTTGCTTTATGCGTGAAAAGGCGATAGAAACAGGCTGAAGGCGCTCCTTCTGAAGGAAAGCTGTTTTCATGCACTCATTGACCCAAAGTGTTGTTTTCCCACTCTGCACAAGTGCGTATCACAATACTATGTTGAAAACTCGTTTCAGACGTGCTTTTACAGTTAAAATGACCAATATGATGAAAATGTGTTAAAAGCTCGAAAACATGAAAATCCACGCTTAGAAAGTTGTTACATGTCACATATGCTCGACTGCACTCATTTCACTCAAAATCAAGGCTACTTATAAAACGTTTGCTTTATGCGTGAAAAGGCAATAGAAACAGGCTGAAGGCGCTCCTTCTGAAGGAAAGCTGTTTTCATGCACTCAGTGACACAAAGTGTTGTTTTCCCACTCTGAACAAGTGCATATCACAATACTATGTTGAAAACTCGTTTCAGACGTGCTTTTACAGTTAAAATGACCAATATGATGAAAATGCGTTAAAAGCTCGAAAACATGAAAATCCACGCTTAGAAAGTTGTTACATGTCACATATGCTCGACTGCACTCATTTCACTCAAATTCAATGTTCCTTGTCCAACGTTTGCTTTATGCTCTGAAAAGGCGTTAGAAACAGGCTGCAGACGCTCCTGCGCTTGGAACGCTGATTTCATGCACTCGGTGACGCAAAGGGTGTTTTCCCACTCTGCACAAGTGCGTATCACAATACTATGTTGAAAACTCGTTTCAGACGTGCTTTTACAGTTAAAATGACCAATATGATGAAAATGTGTTAAAAGCTCGAAAACATGAAAATCCACGCTTAGAAAGTTGTTACATGTCACATATGCTCGACTGCACTCATTTCACTCAAAATCAAGGCTACTTATAAAACGTTTGCTTTATGCGTGAAAAGGCGATAGAAACAGGCTGAAGGCGCTCCTTCTGAAGGAAAGCTGTTTTCATGCACTCAGTGACACAAAGTGTTGTTTTCCCACTCTGAACAAGTGCATATCACAATACTATGTTGAAAACTCGTTTCAGACGTGCTTTTACAGTTAAAATGACCAATATGATGAAAATGCGTTAAAAGCTCGAAAACATGAAAATCCATGCTTAGAAAGTTGTTTCATGTCACATATGCTCGACTGCACTCATTTCACTCAAAATCAATGTTCCTTGTCAAACGTTTGCTTTATGCGTGAAAAGGCGATAGAAACAGGCTGAAGGCGCTCCTTCTGAAGGAAAGCTGTTTTCATGCACTCAGTGACCCAAAGTGTTGTTTTCCCACTCTGCACAAGTGCGTATCACAATACTATGTTGAAAACTCGTTTCAGACGTGCTTTTACAGTTAAAATGACCAATATGATGAAAATGTGTTAAAAGCTCGAAAACATGAAAATCCACGCTTAGAAAGTTGTTACATGTCACATATGCTCGACTGCACTCATTTCACTCAAAATCAAGGCTACTTATAAAACGTTTGCTTTATGCTCTGAAAAGGCGTTAGAAACAGGCTGCAGACGCTCCTGCGCTTGGAACGCTGATTTCATGCACTCGGTGACGCAAAGGGTGTTTTCCCACTCTGCACAAGTGCGTATCACAATACTATGTTGAAAACTCGTTTCAGACGTGCTTTTACAGTTAAAATGACCAATATGATGAAAATGTGTTAAAAGCTCGAAAACATGAAAATCCACGCTTAGAAAGTTGTTACATGTCAAATATGCTCGACTGCACTCATTTCACTCAAAATCAATGTTCCTTGTCAAACGTTTGCATTATGCGTGAAAAGGCCATAGAAACAGGCTGAAGGCGCTCTTTCTGAAGGAAAGCTGTTTTCATGCACTCAGTGACACAAAGTGTTGTTTTCCCACTCTGAACAAGTGCATATCACAATACTATGTTGAAAACTCGTTTCAGACGTGCTTTTACAGTTAAAATGACCAATATGATGAAAATGTGTTAAAAGCTCGAAAACATGAAAATCCACGCTTAGAAAGTTGTTACATGTCACATATGCTCGACTGCACTCATTTCACTCAAAATCAATGTTCCTTGTCCAACGTTTGCTTTATGCTCTGAAAAGGCGTTAGAAACAGGCTGCAGACGCTCCTGCGCTTGGAACGCTGATTTCATGCACTCGGTGACGCAAAGGGTGTTTTCCCACTCTGCACAAGTGCGTATCACAATACTATGTTGAAAACTCGTTTCAGACGTGCTTTTACAGTTAAAATGACCAATATGATGAAAATGTGTTAAAAGCTCGAAAACATGAAAATCCACGCTTAGAAAGTTGTTACATGTCACATATGCTCGACTGCACTCATTTCACTCAAAATCAAGGATACTTATAAAACGTTTGCTTTATGCTCTGAAAAGGCGTTAGAAACAGGCTGCAGACGCTCCTGCGCTTGGAACGCTGATTTCATGCACTCGGTGACTCAAAGGGTGTTTTCCCACTCTGCACAAGTGCGTATCACAATACTATGTTGAAAACTCGTTTCAGACGTGCTTTTACAGTTAAAATGACCAATATGATGAAAATGTGTTAAAAGCTCGAAAACATGAAAATCCACGCTTAGAAAGTTGTTACATGTCACATATGCTCGACTGCACTCATTTCACTCAAAATCAAGGCTACTTATAAAACGTTTGCTTTATGCGTGAAAAGGCGATAGAAACAGGCTGAAGGCGCTCCTTCTGAAGGAAAGCTGTTTTCATGCACTCAGTGACACAAAGTGTTGTTTTCCCACTCTGAACAAGTGCATATCACAATACTATGTTGAAAACTCGTTTCAGACGTGCTTTTACAGTTAAAATGACCAATATGATGAAAATGCGTTAAAAGCTCGAAAACATGAAAATCCATGCTTAGAAAGTTGTTTCATGTCACATATGCTCGACTGCACTCATTTCACTCAAAATCAATGTTCCTTGTCAAACGTTTGCTTTATGCGTGAAAAGGCGATAGAAACAGGCTGAAGGCGCTCCTTCTGAAGGAAAGCTGTTTTCATGCACTCAGTGACACAAAGTGTTGTTTTCCCACTCTGCACAAGTGCGTATCACAATACTATGTTGAAAACTTGTTTCAGACGTGCTTTTACAGTTAAAATGACCAATATGATGAAAATGTGTTAAAAGCTCGAAAACATGAAAATCCACGCTTAGAAAGTTGTTACATGTCACATATGCTCGACTGCACTCGTTTCACTCAAAATCAAGGCTACTTATAAAACGTTTGCTTTATGCTCTGAAAAGGCGTTAGAAACAGGCTGCAGACGCTCCTGCGCTTGGAACGCTGATTTCATGCACTCGGTGACGCAAAGGGTGTTTTCCCACTCTGCACAAGTGCGTATCACAATACTATGTTGAAAACTCGTTTCAGACGTGCTTTTACAGTTAAAATGACCAATATGATGAAAATGCGTTAAAAGCTCGAAAACATGAAAATCCATGCTTAGAAAGTTGTTTCATGTCACATATGCTCGACTGCACTCATTTCACTCAAAATCAATGTTCCTTGTCAAACGTTTGCTTTATGCGTGAAAAGGCGATAGAAACAGGCTGAAGGCGCTCCTTCTGAAGGAAAGCTGTTTTCATGCACTCAGTGACCCAAAGTGTTGTTTTCCCACTCTGCACAAGTGCGTATCACAATACTATGTTGAAAACTCGTTTCAGACGTGCTTTTACAGTTAAAATGACCAATATGATGAAAATGTGTTAAAAGCTCGAAAACATGAAAATCCACGCTTAGAAAGTTGTTACATGTCACATATGCTCGACTGCACTCATTTCACTCAAAATCAAGGCTACTTATAAAACGTTTGCTTTATGCTCTGAAAAGGCGTTAGAAACAGGCTGCAGACGCTCCTGCGCTTGGAACGCTGATTTCATGCACTCGGTGACGCAAAGGGTGTTTTCCCACTCTGCACAAGTGCGTATCACAATACTATGTTGAAAACTCGTTTCAGACGTGCTTTTACAGTTAAAATGACCAATATGATGAAAATGTGTTAAAAGCTCGAAAACATGAAAATCCACGCTTAGAAAGTTGTTACATGTCAAATATGCTCGACTGCACTCATTTCACTCAAAATCAATGTTCCTTGTCAAACGTTTGCATTATGCGTGAAAAGGCCATAGAAACAGGCTGAAGGCGCTCTTTCTGAAGGAAAGCTGTTTTCATGCACTCAGTGACACAAAGTGTTGTTTTCCCACTCTGAACAAGTGCATATCACAATACTATGTTGAAAACTCGTTTCAGACGTGCTTTTACAGTTAAAATGACCAATATGATGAAAATGTGTTAAAAGCTCGAAAACATGAAAATCCACGCTTAGAAAGTTGTTACATGTCACATATGCTCGACTGCACTCATTTCACTCAAAATCAAGGCTACTTATAAAACGTTTGCTTTATGCGTGAAAAGGCGATAGAAACAGGCTGAAGGCGCTCCTTCTGAAGGAAAGCTGTTTTCATGCACTCAGTGACACAAAGTGTTGTTTTCCCACTCTGAACAAGTGCATATCACAATACTATGTTGAAAACTCGTTTCAGAAGTGCTTTTACAGTTAAAATGACCAATATGATGAAAATGCGTTAAAAGCTCGAAAACATGAAAATCCATGCTTAGAAAGTTGTTTCATGTCACATATGCTCGACTGCACTCATTTCACTCAAAATCAATGTTTATTGTCAAACGTTTGCTTTATGCGTGAAAAGGCGATAGAAACAGGTTGAAGGCGCTCCTTCTGAAGGAAAGCTGTTTTCATGCACTCAGTCACACAAAGTGTTGTTTTCCCACTCTGCACAAGCGCATATCACAATACTATGTTGAAAACTCGTTTCAGACGTGCTTTTACAGTTAAAATGACCAATATGATAAAAATGTGTTAAAAGCTCGAAAACATGAAAATCCACGCTTAGAAAGTTGTTACATGCCACATATGCTCGACTGCACTCATTTCACTCAAAATCAAGGCTACTTATAAAACGTTTGCTTTATGCTCTGAAAAGGCGTTAGAAACAGGCTGCAGACGCTCCTGCGCTTGGAACGCTGATTTCATGCACTCGTTGACGCAAAGGGTGTTTTCCCACTCTGCACAAGTGCGTATCACAATACTATGTTGAAAACTCGTTTCAGACGTGCTTTTACAGTTAAAATGACCAATATGATGAAAATGTGTTAAAAGCTCGAAAACATGAAAATCCACGCTTAGAAAGTTGTTACATGTCACATATGCTCGACTGCACTCATTTCACTCAAAATCAAGGCTACTTATAAAACGTTTGCTTTATGCGTGAAAAGGCGATAGAAACAGGCTGAAGGCGCTCCTTCTGAAGGAAAGCTGTTTTCATGCACTCAGTGACACAAAGTGTTGTTTTCCCACTCTGAACAAGTGCATATCACAATACTATGTTGAAAACTCGTTTCAGACGTGCTTTTACAGTTAAAATGACCAATATGATGAAAATGCGTTAAAAGCTCGAAAACATGAAAATCCATGCTTAGAAAGTTGTTTCATGTCACATATGCTCGACTGCACTCATTTCACTCAAAATCAATGTTTATTGTCAAACGTTTGCTTTATGCGTGAAAAGGCGATAGAAACAGGTTGAAGGCGCTCCTTCTGAAGGAAAGCTGTTTTCATGCACTCAGTCACACAAAGTGTTGTTTTCCCACTCTGCACAAGCGCATATCACAATACTATGTTGAAAACTCGTTTCAGACGTGCTTTTACAGTTAAAATGACCAATATGATAAAAATGTGTTAAAAGCTCGAAAACATGAAAATCCACGCTTAGAAAGTTGTTACATGCCACATATGCTCGACTGCACTCATTTCACTCAAAATCAAGGCTACTTATAAAACGTTTGCTTTATGCTCTGAAAAGGCGTTAGAAACAGGCTGCAGACGCTCCTGCGCTTGGAACGCTGATTTCATGCACTCGTTGACGCAAAGGGTGTTTTCCCACTCTGCACAAGTGCGTATCACAATACTATGTTGAAAACTCGTTTCAGACGTGCTTTTACAGTTAAAATGACCAATATGATGAAAATGTGTTAAAAGCTCGAAAACATGAAAATCCACGCTTAGAAAGTTGTTACATGTCACATATGCTCGACTGCACTCATTTCACTCAAAATCAAGGCTACTTATAAAACGTTTGCTTTATGCTCTGAAAAGGCGTTAGAAACAGGCTGCAGACGCTCCTGCGCTTGGAACGCTGATTTCATGCACTCGGTGACGCAAAGGGTGTTTTCCCACTCTGCACAAGTGCGTATCACAATACTATGTTGAAAACTCGTTTCAGACGTGCTTTTACAGTTAAAATGACCAATATGATGAAAATGTGTTAAAAGCTCGAAAACATGAAAATCCACGCTTAGAAAGTTGTTACATGTCACATATGCTCGACTGCACTCATTTCACTCAAAATCAAGGCTACTTATAAAACGTTTGCTTTATGCGTGAAAAGGCAATAGAAACAGGCTGAAGGCGCTCCTTCTGAAGGAAAGCTGTTTTCATGCACTCAGTGACACAAAGTGTTGTTTTCCCACTCTGAACAAGTGCATATCACAATACTATGTTGAAAACTCGTTTCAGACGTGCTTTTACAGTTAAAATGACCAATATGATGAAAATGCGTTAAAAGCTCGAAAACATGAAAATCCACGCTTAGAAAGTTGTTACATGTCACATATGCTCGACTGCACTCATTTCACTCAAATTCAATGTTCCTTGTCCAACGTTTGCTTTATGCTCTGAAAAGGCGTTAGAAACAGGCTGCAGACGCTCCTGCGCTTGGAACGCTGATTTCATGCACTCGGTGACGCAAAGGGTGTTTTCCCACTCTGCACAAGTGCGTATCACAATACTATGTTGAAAACTCGTTTCAGACGTGCTTTTACAGTTAAAATGACCAATATGATGAAAATGTGTTAAAAGCTCGAAAACATGAAAATCCACGCTTAGAAAGTTGTTACATGTCACATATGCTCGACTGCACTCATTTCACTCAAAATCAAGGCTACTTATAAAACGTTTGCTTTATGCGTGAAAAGGCGATAGAAACAGGCTGAAGGCGCTCCTTCTGAAGGAAAGCTGTTTTCATGCACTCAGTGACACAAAGTGTTGTTTTCCCACTCTGAACAAGTGCATATCACAATACTATGTTGAAAACTCGTTTCAGACGTGCTTTTACAGTTAAAATGACCAATATGATGAAAATGCGTTAAAAGCTCGAAAACATGAAAATCCACGCTTAGAAAGTTGTTACATGTCACATATGCTCGACTGCACTCATTTCACTCAAATTCAATGTTCCTTGTCCAACGTTTGCTTTATGCTCTGAAAAGGCGTTAGAAACAGGCTGCAGACGCTCCTGCGCTTGGAACGCTGATTTCATGCACTCGGTGACGCAAAGGGTGTTTTCCCACTCTGCACAAGTGCGTATCACAATACTATGTTGAAAACTCGTTTCAGACGTGCTTTTACAGTTAAAATGACCAATATGATGAAAATGTGTTAAAAGCTCGAAAACATGAAAATCCACGCTTAGAAAGTTGTTACATGTCACATATGCTCGACTGCACTCATTTCACTCAAAATCAAGGCTACTTATAAAACGTTTGCTTTATGCGTGAAAAGGCGATAGAAACAGGCTGAAGGCGCTCCTTCTGAAGGAAAGCTGTTTTCATGCACTCAGTGACACAAAGTGTTGTTTTCCCACTCTGAACAAGTGCATATCACAATACTATGTTGAAAACTCGTTTCAGATGTGCTTTTACAGTTAAAATGACCAATATGATGAAAATGCGTTAAAAGCTCGAAAACATGAAAATCCATGCTTAGAAAGTTGTTTCATGTCACATATGCTCGACTGCACTCATTTCACTCAAAATCAATGTTTATTGTCAAACGTTTGCTTTATGCGTGAAAAGGCAATAGAAACAGGCTGAAGGCGCTCCTTCTGAAGGAAAGCTGTTTTCATGCACTCAGTGACACAAAGTGTTGTTTTCCCACTCTGAACAAGTGCATATCACAATACTATGTTGAAAACTCGTTTCAGACGTGCTTTTACAGTTAAAATGACCAATATGATGAAAATGCGTTAAAAGCTCGAAAACATGAAAATCCACGCTTAGAAAGTTGTTACATGTCACATATGCTCGACTGCACTCATTTCACTCAAATTCAATGTTCCTTGTCCAACGTTTGCTTTATGCTCTGAAAAGGCGTTAGAAACAGGCTGCAGACGCTCCTGCGCTTGGAACGCTGATTTCATGCACTCGGTGACGCAAAGGGTGTTTTCCCACTCTGCACAAGTGCGTATCACAATACTATGTTGAAAACTCGTTTCAGACGTGCTTTTACAGTTAAAATGACCAATATGATGAAAATGTGTTAAAAGCTCGAAAACATGAAAATCCACGCTTAGAAAGTTGTTACATGTCACATATGCTCGACTGCACTCATTTCACTCAAAATCAAGGCTACTTATAAAACGTTTGCTTTATGCGTGAAAAGGCGATAGAAACAGGCTGAAGGCGCTCCTTCTGAAGGAAAGCTGTTTTCATGCACTCAGTGACACAAAGTGTTGTTTTCCCACTCTGAACAAGTGCATATCACAATACTATGTTGAAAACTCGTTTCAGACGTGCTTTTACAGTTAAAATGACCAATATGATGAAAATGCGTTAAAAGCTCGAAAACATGAAAATCCACGCTTAGAAAGTTGTTACATGTCACATATGCTCGACTGCACTCATTTCACTCAAATTCAATGTTCCTTGTCCAACGTTTGCTTTATGCTCTGAAAAGGCGTTAGAAACAGGCTGCAGACGCTCCTGCGCTTGGAACGCTGATTTCATGCACTCGGTGACGCAAAGGGTGTTTTCCCACTCTGCACAAGTGCGTATCACAATACTATGTTGAAAACTCGTTTCAGACGTGCTTTTACAGTTAAAATGACCAATATGATGAAAATGTGTTAAAAGCTCGAAAACATGAAAATCCACGCTTAGAAAGTTGTTACATGTCACATATGCTCGACTGCACTCATTTCACTCAAAATCAAGGCTACTTATAAAACGTTTGCTTTATGCGTGAAAAGGCAATAGAAACAGGCTGAAGGCGCTCCTTCTGAAGGAAAGCTGTTTTCATGCACTCAGTGACACAAAGTGTTGTTTTCCCACTCTGAACAAGTGCATATCACAATACTATGTTGAAAACTCGTTTCAGACGTGCTTTTACAGTTAAAATGACCAATATGATGAAAATGCGTTAAAAGCTCGAAAACATGAAAATCCACGCTTAGAAAGTTGTTACATGTCACATATGCTCGACTGCACTCATTTCACTCAAATTCAATGTTCCTTGTCCAACGTTTGCTTTATGCTCTGAAAAGGCGTTAGAAACAGGCTGCAGACGCTCCTGCGCTTGGAACGCTGATTTCATGCACTCGGTGACGCAAAGGGTGTTTTCCCACTCTGCACAAGTGCGTATCACAATACTATGTTGAAAACTCGTTTCAGACGTGCTTTTACAGTTAAAATGACCAATATGATGAAAATGTGTTAAAAGCTCGAAAACATGAAAATCCACGCTTAGAAAGTTGTTACATGTCACATATGCTCGACTGCACTCATTTCACTCAAAATCAAGGCTACTTATAAAACGTTTGCTTTATGCGTGAAAAGGCGATAGAAACAGGCTGAAGGCGCTCCTTCTGAAGGAAAGCTGTTTTCATGCACTCAGTGACACAAAGTGTTGTTTTCCCACTCTGAACAAGTGCATATCACAATACTATGTTGAAAACTCGTTTCAGACGTGCTTTTACAGTTAAAATGACCAATATGATGAAAATGCGTTAAAAGCTCGAAAACATGAAAATCCACGCTTAGAAAGTTGTTACATGTCACATATGCTCGACTGCACTCATTTCACTCAAATTCAATGTTCCTTGTCCAACGTTTGCTTTATGCTCTGAAAAGGCGTTAGAAACAGGCTGCAGACGCTCCTGCGCTTGGAACGCTGATTTCATGCACTCGGTGACGCAAAGGGTGTTTTCCCACTCTGCACAAGTGCGTATCACAATACTATGTTGAAAACTCGTTTCAGACGTGCTTTTACAGTTAAAATGACCAATATGATGAAAATGTGTTAAAAGCTCGAAAACATGAAAATCCACGCTTAGAAAGTTGTTACATGTCACATATGCTCGACTGCACTCATTTCACTCAAAATCAAGGCTACTTATAAAACGTTTGCTTTATGCGTGAAAAGGCGATAGAAACAGGCTGAAGGCGCTCCTTCTGAAGGAAAGCTGTTTTCATGCACTCAGTGACACAAAGTGTTGTTTTCCCACTCTGAACAAGTGCATATCACAATACTATGTTGAAAACTCGTTTCAGATGTGCTTTTACAGTTAAAATGACCAATATGATGAAAATGCGTTAAAAGCTCGAAAACATGAAAATCCATGCTTAGAAAGTTGTTTCATGTCACATATGCTCGACTGCACTCATTTCACTCAAAATCAATGTTTATTGTCAAACGTTTGCTTTATGCGTGAAAAGGCAATAGAAACAGGCTGAAGGCGCTCCTTCTGAAGGAAAGCTGTTTTCATGCACTCAGTGACACAAAGTGTTGTTTTCCCACTCTGAACAAGTGCATATCACAATACTATGTTGAAAACTCGTTTCAGACGTGCTTTTACAGTTAAAATGACCAATATGATGAAAATGCGTTAAAAGCTCGAAAACATGAAAATCCACGCTTAGAAAGTTGTTACATGTCACATATGCTCGACTGCACTCATTTCACTCAAATTCAATGTTCCTTGTCCAACGTTTGCTTTATGCTCTGAAAAGGCGTTAGAAACAGGCTGCAGACGCTCCTGCGCTTGGAACGCTGATTTCATGCACTCGGTGACGCAAAGGGTGTTTTCCCACTCTGCACAAGTGCGTATCACAATACTATGTTGAAAACTCGTTTCAGACGTGCTTTTACAGTTAAAATGACCAATATGATGAAAATGTGTTAAAAGCTCGAAAACATGAAAATCCACGCTTAGAAAGTTGTTACATGTCACATATGCTCGACTGCACTCATTTCACTCAAAATCAAGGCTACTTATAAAACGTTTGCTTTATGCTCTGAAAAGGCGTTAGAAACAGGCTGCAGACGCTCCTGCGCTTGGAACGCTGATTTCATGCACTCGGTGACGCAAAGGGTGTTTTCCCACTCTGCACAAGTGCGTATCACAATACTATGTTGAAAACTCGTTTCAGACGTGCTTTTACAGTTAAAATGACCAATATGATGAAAATGTGTTAAAAGCTCGAAAACATGAAAATCCACGCTTAGAAAGTTGTTACATGTCAAATATGCTCGACTGCACTCATTTCACTCAAAATCAATGTTCCTTGTCAAACGTTTGCATTATGCGTGAAAAGGCCATAGAAACAGGCTGAAGGCGCTCTTTCTGAAGGAAAGCTGTTTTCATGCACTCAGTGACACAAAGTGTTGTTTTCCCACTCTGAACAAGTGCATATCACAATACTATGTTGAAAACTCGTTTCAGACGTGCTTTTACAGTTAAAATGACCAATATGATGAAAATGTGTTAAAAGCTCGAAAACATGAAAATCCACGCTTAGAAAGTTGTTACATGTCACATATGCTCGACTGCACTCATTTCACTCAAAATCAATGTTCCTTGTCCAACGTTTGCTTTATGCTCTGAAAAGGCGTTAGAAACAGGCTGCAGACGCTCCTGCGCTTGGAACGCTGATTTCATGCACTCGGTGACGCAAAGGGTGTTTTCCCACTCTGCACAAGTGCGTATCACAATACTATGTTGAAAACTCGTTTCAGACGTGCTTTTACAGTTAAAATGACCAATATGATGAAAATGTGTTAAAAGCTCGAAAACATGAAAATCCACGCTTAGAAAGTTGTTACATGTCACATATGCTCGACTGCACTCATTTCACTCAAAATCAAGGATACTTATAAAACGTTTGCTTTATGCTCTGAAAAGGCGTTAGAAACAGGCTGCAGACGCTCCTGCGCTTGGAACGCTGATTTCATGCACTCGGTGACTCAAAGGGTGTTTTCCCACTCTGCACAAGTGCGTATCACAATACTATGTTGAAAACTCGTTTCAGACGTGCTTTTACAGTTAAAATGACCAATATGATGAAAATGTGTTAAAAGCTCGAAAACATGAAAATCCACGCTTAGAAAGTTGTTACATGTCACATATGCTCGACTGCACTCATTTCACTCAAAATCAAGGCTACTTATAAAACGTTTGCTTTATGCGTGAAAAGGCGATAGAAACAGGCTGAAGGCGCTCCTTCTGAAGGAAAGCTGTTTTCATGCACTCAGTGACACAAAGTGTTGTTTTCCCACTCTGAACAAGTGCATATCACAATACTATGTTGAAAACTCGTTTCAGACGTGCTTTTACAGTTAAAATGACCAATATGATGAAAATGCGTTAAAAGCTCGAAAACATGAAAATCCATGCTTAGAAAGTTGTTTCATGTCACATATGCTCGACTGCACTCATTTCACTCAAAATCAATGTTCCTTGTCAAACGTTTGCTTTATGCGTGAAAAGGCGATAGAAACAGGCTGAAGGCGCTCCTTCTGAAGGAAAGCTGTTTTCATGCACTCAGTGACACAAAGTGTTGTTTTCCCACTCTGCACAAGTGCGTATCACAATACTATGTTGAAAACTTGTTTCAGACGTGCTTTTACAGTTAAAATGACCAATATGATGAAAATGTGTTAAAAGCTCGAAAACATGAAAATCCACGCTTAGAAAGTTGTTACATGTCACATATGCTCGACTGCACTCGTTTCACTCAAAATCAAGGCTACTTATAAAACGTTTGCTTTATGCTCTGAAAAGGCGTTAGAAACAGGCTGCAGACGCTCCTGCGCTTGGAACGCTGATTTCATGCACTCGGTGACGCAAAGGGTGTTTTCCCACTCTGCACAAGTGCGTATCACAATACTATGTTGAAAACTCGTTTCAGACGTGCTTTTACAGTTAAAATGACCAATATGATGAAAATGCGTTAAAAGCTCGAAAACATGAAAATCCATGCTTAGAAAGTTGTTTCATGTCACATATGCTCGACTGCACTCATTTCACTCAAAATCAATGTTCCTTGTCAAACGTTTGCTTTATGCGTGAAAAGGCGATAGAAACAGGCTGAAGGCGCTCCTTCTGAAGGAAAGCTGTTTTCATGCACTCAGTGACCCAAAGTGTTGTTTTCCCACTCTGCACAAGTGCGTATCACAATACTATGTTGAAAACTCGTTTCAGACGTGCTTTTACAGTTAAAATGACCAATATGATGAAAATGTGTTAAAAGCTCGAAAACATGAAAATCCACGCTTAGAAAGTTGTTACATGTCACATATGCTCGACTGCACTCATTTCACTCAAAATCAAGGCTACTTATAAAACGTTTGCTTTATGCTCTGAAAAGGCGTTAGAAACAGGCTGCAGACGCTCCTGCGCTTGGAACGCTGATTTCATGCACTCGGTGACGCAAAGGGTGTTTTCCCACTCTGCACAAGTGCGTATCACAATACTATGTTGAAAACTCGTTTCAGACGTGCTTTTACAGTTAAAATGACCAATATGATGAAAATGTGTTAAAAGCTCGAAAACATGAAAATCCACGCTTAGAAAGTTGTTACATGTCAAATATGCTCGACTGCACTCATTTCACTCAAAATCAATGTTCCTTGTCAAACGTTTGCATTATGCGTGAAAAGGCCATAGAAACAGGCTGAAGGCGCTCTTTCTGAAGGAAAGCTGTTTTCATGCACTCAGTGACACAAAGTGTTGTTTTCCCACTCTGAACAAGTGCATATCACAATACTATGTTGAAAACTCGTTTCAGACGTGCTTTTACAGTTAAAATGACCAATATGATGAAAATGTGTTAAAAGCTCGAAAACATGAAAATCCACGCTTAGAAAGTTGTTACATGTCACATATGCTCGACTGCACTCATTTCACTCAAAATCAAGGCTACTTATAAAACGTTTGCTTTATGCGTGAAAAGGCGATAGAAACAGGCTGAAGGCGCTCCTTCTGAAGGAAAGCTGTTTTCATGCACTCAGTGACACAAAGTGTTGTTTTCCCACTCTGAACAAGTGCATATCACAATACTATGTTGAAAACTCGTTTCAGAAGTGCTTTTACAGTTAAAATGACCAATATGATGAAAATGCGTTAAAAGCTCGAAAACATGAAAATCCATGCTTAGAAAGTTGTTTCATGTCACATATGCTCGACTGCACTCATTTCACTCAAAATCAATGTTTATTGTCAAACGTTTGCTTTATGCGTGAAAAGGCGATAGAAACAGGTTGAAGGCGCTCCTTCTGAAGGAAAGCTGTTTTCATGCACTCAGTCACACAAAGTGTTGTTTTCCCACTCTGCACAAGCGCATATCACAATACTATGTTGAAAACTCGTTTCAGACGTGCTTTTACAGTTAAAATGACCAATATGATAAAAATGTGTTAAAAGCTCGAAAACATGAAAATCCACGCTTAGAAAGTTGTTACATGCCACATATGCTCGACTGCACTCATTTCACTCAAAATCAAGGCTACTTATAAAACGTTTGCTTTATGCTCTGAAAAGGCGTTAGAAACAGGCTGCAGACGCTCCTGCGCTTGGAACGCTGATTTCATGCACTCGTTGACGCAAAGGGTGTTTTCCCACTCTGCACAAGTGCGTATCACAATACTATGTTGAAAACTCGTTTCAGACGTGCTTTTACAGTTAAAATGACCAATATGATGAAAATGTGTTAAAAGCTCGAAAACATGAAAATCCACGCTTAGAAAGTTGTTACATGTCACATATGCTCGACTGCACTCATTTCACTCAAAATCAAGGCTACTTATAAAACGTTTGCTTTATGCGTGAAAAGGCGATAGAAACAGGCTGAAGGCGCTCCTTCTGAAGGAAAGCTGTTTTCATGCACTCAGTGACACAAAGTGTTGTTTTCCCACTCTGAACAAGTGCATATCACAATACTATGTTGAAAACTCGTTTCAGACGTGCTTTTACAGTTAAAATGACCAATATGATGAAAATGCGTTAAAAGCTCGAAAACATGAAAATCCATGCTTAGAAAGTTGTTTCATGTCACATATGCTCGACTGCACTCATTTCACTCAAAATCAATGTTTATTGTCAAACGTTTGCTTTATGCGTGAAAAGGCGATAGAAACAGGTTGAAGGCGCTCCTTCTGAAGGAAAGCTGTTTTCATGCACTCAGTCACACAAAGTGTTGTTTTCCCACTCTGCACAAGCGCATATCACAATACTATGTTGAAAACTCGTTTCAGACGTGCTTTTACAGTTAAAATGACCAATATGATAAAAATGTGTTAAAAGCTCGAAAACATGAAAATCCACGCTTAGAAAGTTGTTACATGCCACATATGCTCGACTGCACTCATTTCACTCAAAATCAAGGCTACTTATAAAACGTTTGCTTTATGCTCTGAAAAGGCGTTAGAAACAGGCTGCAGACGCTCCTGCGCTTGGAACGCTGATTTCATGCACTCGTTGACGCAAAGGGTGTTTTCCCACTCTGCACAAGTGCGTATCACAATACTATGTTGAAAACTCGTTTCAGACGTGCTTTTACAGTTAAAATGACCAATATGATGAAAATGTGTTAAAAGCTCGAAAACATGAAAATCCACGCTTAGAAAGTTGTTACATGTCACATATGCTCGACTGCACTCATTTCACTCAAAATCAAGGCTACTTATAAAACGTTTGCTTTATGCTCTGAAAAGGCGTTAGAAACAGGCTGCAGACGCTCCTGCGCTTGGAACGCTGATTTCATGCACTCGGTGACGCAAAGGGTGTTTTCCCACTCTGCACAAGTGCGTATCACAATACTATGTTGAAAACTCGTTTCAGACGTGCTTTTACAGTTAAAATGACCAATATGATGAAAATGTGTTAAAAGCTCGAAAACATGAAAATCCACGCTTAGAAAGTTGTTACATGTCACATATGCTCGACTGCACTCATTTCACTCAAAATCAAGGCTACTTATAAAACGTTTGCTTTATGCGTGAAAAGGCAATAGAAACAGGCTGAAGGCGCTCCTTCTGAAGGAAAGCTGTTTTCATGCACTCAGTGACACAAAGTGTTGTTTTCCCACTCTGAACAAGTGCATATCACAATACTATGTTGAAAACTCGTTTCAGACGTGCTTTTACAGTTAAAATGACCAATATGATGAAAATGCGTTAAAAGCTCGAAAACATGAAAATCCACGCTTAGAAAGTTGTTACATGTCACATATGCTCGACTGCACTCATTTCACTCAAATTCAATGTTCCTTGTCCAACGTTTGCTTTATGCTCTGAAAAGGCGTTAGAAACAGGCTGCAGACGCTCCTGCGCTTGGAACGCTGATTTCATGCACTCGGTGACGCAAAGGGTGTTTTCCCACTCTGCACAAGTGCGTATCACAATACTATGTTGAAAACTCGTTTCAGACGTGCTTTTACAGTTAAAATGACCAATATGATGAAAATGTGTTAAAAGCTCGAAAACATGAAAATCCACGCTTAGAAAGTTGTTACATGTCACATATGCTCGACTGCACTCATTTCACTCAAAATCAAGGCTACTTATAAAACGTTTGCTTTATGCGTGAAAAGGCGATAGAAACAGGCTGAAGGCGCTCCTTCTGAAGGAAAGCTGTTTTCATGCACTCAGTGACACAAAGTGTTGTTTTCCCACTCTGAACAAGTGCATATCACAATACTATGTTGAAAACTCGTTTCAGACGTGCTTTTACAGTTAAAATGACCAATATGATGAAAATGCGTTAAAAGCTCGAAAACATGAAAATCCACGCTTAGAAAGTTGTTACATGTCACATATGCTCGACTGCACTCATTTCACTCAAATTCAATGTTCCTTGTCCAACGTTTGCTTTATGCTCTGAAAAGGCGTTAGAAACAGGCTGCAGACGCTCCTGCGCTTGGAACGCTGATTTCATGCACTCGGTGACGCAAAGGGTGTTTTCCCACTCTGCACAAGTGCGTATCACAATACTATGTTGAAAACTCGTTTCAGACGTGCTTTTACAGTTAAAATGACCAATATGATGAAAATGTGTTAAAAGCTCGAAAACATGAAAATCCACGCTTAGAAAGTTGTTACATGTCACATATGCTCGACTGCACTCATTTCACTCAAAATCAAGGCTACTTATAAAACGTTTGCTTTATGCGTGAAAAGGCGATAGAAACAGGCTGAAGGCGCTCCTTCTGAAGGAAAGCTGTTTTCATGCACTCAGTGACACAAAGTGTTGTTTTCCCACTCTGAACAAGTGCATATCACAATACTATGTTGAAAACTCGTTTCAGATGTGCTTTTACAGTTAAAATGACCAATATGATGAAAATGCGTTAAAAGCTCGAAAACATGAAAATCCATGCTTAGAAAGTTGTTTCATGTCACATATGCTCGACTGCACTCATTTCACTCAAAATCAATGTTTATTGTCAAACGTTTGCTTTATGCGTGAAAAGGCAATAGAAACAGGCTGAAGGCGCTCCTTCTGAAGGAAAGCTGTTTTCATGCACTCAGTGACACAAAGTGTTGTTTTCCCACTCTGAACAAGTGCATATCACAATACTATGTTGAAAACTCGTTTCAGACGTGCTTTTACAGTTAAAATGACCAATATGATGAAAATGCGTTAAAAGCTCGAAAACATGAAAATCCACGCTTAGAAAGTTGTTACATGTCACATATGCTCGACTGCACTCATTTCACTCAAATTCAATGTTCCTTGTCCAACGTTTGCTTTATGCTCTGAAAAGGCGTTAGAAACAGGCTGCAGACGCTCCTGCGCTTGGAACGCTGATTTCATGCACTCGGTGACGCAAAGGGTGTTTTCCCACTCTGCACAAGTGCGTATCACAATACTATGTTGAAAACTCGTTTCAGACGTGCTTTTACAGTTAAAATGACCAATATGATGAAAATGTGTTAAAAGCTCGAAAACATGAAAATCCACGCTTAGAAAGTTGTTACATGTCACATATGCTCGACTGCACTCATTTCACTCAAAATCAAGGCTACTTATAAAACGTTTGCTTTATGCGTGAAAAGGCGATAGAAACAGGCTGAAGGCGCTCCTTCTGAAGGAAAGCTGTTTTCATGCACTCAGTGACACAAAGTGTTGTTTTCCCACTCTGAACAAGTGCATATCACAATACTATGTTGAAAACTCGTTTCAGACGTGCTTTTACAGTTAAAATGACCAATATGATGAAAATGCGTTAAAAGCTCGAAAACATGAAAATCCACGCTTAGAAAGTTGTTACATGTCACATATGCTCGACTGCACTCATTTCACTCAAATTCAATGTTCCTTGTCCAACGTTTGCTTTATGCTCTGAAAAGGCGTTAGAAACAGGCTGCAGACGCTCCTGCGCTTGGAACGCTGATTTCATGCACTCGGTGACGCAAAGGGTGTTTTCCCACTCTGCACAAGTGCGTATCACAATACTATGTTGAAAACTCGTTTCAGACGTGCTTTTACAGTTAAAATGACCAATATGATGAAAATGTGTTAAAAGCTCGAAAACATGAAAATCCACGCTTAGAAAGTTGTTACATGTCACATATGCTCGACTGCACTCATTTCACTCAAAATCAAGGCTACTTATAAAACGTTTGCTTTATGCGTGAAAAGGCGATAGAAACAGGCTGAAGGCGCTCCTTCTGAAGGAAAGCTGTTTTCATGCACTCAGTGACACAAAGTGTTGTTTTCCCACTCTGAACAAGTGCATATCACAATACTATGTTGAAAACTCGTTTCAGATGTGCTTTTACAGTTAAAATGACCAATATGATGAAAATGCGTTAAAAGCTCGAAAACATGAAAATCCATGCTTAGAAAGTTGTTTCATGTCACATATGCTCGACTGCACTCATTTCACTCAAAATCAATGTTTATTGTCAAACGTTTGCTTTATGCGTGAAAAGGCGATAGAAACAGGTTGAAGGCGCTCCTTCTGAAGGAAAGCTGTTTTCATGCACTCAGTGACACAACGTGTTGTTTTCCAAGTCTGAACAAGTGCATATCACAATACTATGTTGAAAACTCGTTTCAGACGTGCTTTTACAGTTAAAATGACCAATATGATGAAAATGTGTTAAAAGCTCGAAAACATGAAAATCCACGCTTAGAAAGTTGTTACATGTCACATATGCTCGACTGCACTCATTTCACTCAAAATCAATGTTCCTTGTCCAACGTTTGCTTTATGCTCTGAAAAGGCGTTAGAAACAGGCTGCAGACGCTCCTGCGCTTGGAACGCTGATTTCATGCACTCGGTGACGCAAAGGGTGTTTTCCCACTCTGCACAAGTGCGTATCACAATACTATGTTGAAAACTCGTTTCAGACGTGCTTTTACAGTTAAAATGACCAATATGATGAAAATGCGTTAAAAGCTCGAAAACATGAAAATCCATGCTTAGAAAGTTGTTTCATGTCACATATGCTCGACTGCACTCATTTCACTCAAAATCAATGTTCCTTGTCAAACGTTTGCTTTATGCGTGAAAAGGCGATAGAAACAGGCTGAAGGCGCTCCTTCTGAAGGAAAGCTGTTTTCATGCACTCAGTGACCCAAAGTGTTGTTTTCCCACTCTGCACAAGTGCGTATCACAATACTATGTTGAAAACTCGTTTCAGACGTGCTTTTACAGTTAAAATGACCAATATGATGAAAATGTGTTAAATGCTCGAAAACATGAAAATCCACGCTTAGAAAGTTGTTACATGTCACATATGCTCGACTGCACTCATTTCACTCAAAATCAATGTTCCTTGTCCAACGTTTGCTTTATGCTCTGAAAAGGCGTTAGAAACAGGCTGCAGACGCTCCTGCGCTTGGAACGCTGATTTCATGCACTCGGTGACGCAAAGGGTGTTTTCCCACTCTGCACAAGTGCGTATCACAATACTATGTTGAAAACTCGTTTCAGACGTGCTTTTACAGTTAAAATGACCAATATGATGAAAATGTGTTAAAAGCTCGAAAACATGAAAATCCACGCTTAGAAAGTTGTTACATGTCACATATGCTCGACTGCACTCATTTCACTCAAAATCAAGGCTACTTATAAAACGTTTGCTTTATGCGTGAAAAGGCGATAGAAACAGGCTGAAGGCGCTCCTTCTGAAGGAAAGCTGTTTTCATGCACTCAGTGACACAAAGTGTTGTTTTCCCACTCTGAACAAGTGCATATCACAATACTATGTTGAAAACTCGTTTCAGACGTGCTTTTACAGTTAAAATGACCAATATGATGAAAATGCGTTAAAAGCTCGAAAACATGAAAATCCATGCTTAGAAAGTTGTTTCATGTCACATATGCTCGACTGCACTCATTTCACTCAAAATCAATGTTCCTTGTCAAACGTTTGCTTTATGCGTGAAAAGGCGATAGAAACAGGCTGAAGGCGCTCCTTCTGAAGGAAAGCTGTTTTCATGCACTCAGTGACACAAAGTGTTGTTTTCCCACTCTGCACAAGTGCGTATCACAATACTATGTTGAAAACTCGTTTCAGACGTGCTTTTACAGTTAAAATGACCAATATGATGAAAATGTGTTAAAAGCTCGAAAACATGAAAATCCACGCTTAGAAAGTTGTTACATGTCACATATGCTCGACTGCACTCATTTCACTCAAAATCAAGGCTACTTATAAAACGTTTGCTTTATGCTCTGAAAAGGCGTTAGAAACAGGCTGCAGACGCTCCTGCGCTTGGAACGCTGATTTCATGCACTCGGTGACGCAAAGGGTGTTTTCCCACTCTGCACAAGTGCGTATCACAATACTATGTTGAAAACTCGTTTCAGACGTGCTTTTACAGTTAAAATGACCAATATGATGAAAATGTGTTAAAAGCTCGAAAACATGAAAATCCACGCTTAGAAAGTTGTTACATGTCAAATATGCTCGACTGCACTCATTTCACTCAAAATCAATGTTCCTTGTCAAACGTTTGCATTATGCGTGAAAAGGCCATAGAAACAGGCTGAAGGCGCTCTTTCTGAAGGAAAGCTGTTTTCATGCACTCAGTGACACAAAGTGTTGTTTTCCCACTCTGAACAAGTGCATATCACAATACTATGTTGAAAACTCGTTTCAGACGTGCTTTTACAGTTAAAATGACCAATATGATGAAAATGTGTTAAAAGCTCGAAAACATGAAAATCCACGCTTAGAAAGTTGTTACATGTCACATATGCTCGACTGCACTCATTTCACTCAAAATCAATGTTCCTTGTCCAACGTTTGCTTTATGCTCTGAAAAGGCGTTAGAAACAGGCTGCAGACGCTCCTGCGCTTGGAACGCTGATTTCATGCACTCGGTGACGCAAAGGGTGTTTTCCCACTCTGCACAAGTGCGTATCACAATACTATGTTGAAAACTCGTTTCAGACGTGCTTTTACAGTTAAAATGACCAATATGATGAAAATGTGTTAAAAGCTCGAAAACATGAAAATCCACGCTTAGAAAGTTGTTACATGTCACATATGCTCGACTGCACTCATTTCACTCAAAATCAAGGATACTTATAAAACGTTTGCTTTATGCTCTGAAAAGGCGTTAGAAACAGGCTGCAGACGCTCCTGCGCTTGGAACGCTGATTTCATGCACTCGGTGACTCAAAGGGTGTTTTCCCACTCTGCACAAGTGCGTATCACAATACTATGTTGAAAACTCGTTTCAGACGTGCTTTTACAGTTAAAATGACCAATATGATGAAAATGTGTTAAAAGCTCGAAAACATGAAAATCCACGCTTAGAAAGTTCTTACATGTCACATATGCTCGACTGCACTCATTTCACTCAAAATCAAGGCTACTTATAAAACGTTTGCTTTATGCGTGAAAAGGCGATAGAAACAGGCTGAAGGCGCTCCTTCTGAAGGAAAGCTGTTTTCATGCACTCAGTGACACAAAGTGTTGTTTTCCCACTCTGAACAAGTGCATATCACAATACTATGTTGAAAACTCGTTTCAGAAGTGCTTTTACAGTTAAAATGACCAATATGATGAAAATGCGTTAAAAGCTCGAAAACATGAAAATCCATGCTTAGAAAGTTGTTTCATGTCACATATGCTCGACTGCACTCATTTCACTCAAAATCAATGTTTATTGTCAAACGTTTGCTTTATGCGTGAAAAGGCGATAGAAACAGGTTGAAGGCGCTCCTTCTGAAGGAAAGCTGTTTTCATGCACTCAGTCACACAAAGTGTTGTTTTCCCACTCTGCACAAGCGCATATCACAATACTATGTTGAAAACTCGTTTCAGACGTGCTTTTACAGTTAAAATGACCAATATGATAAAAATGTGTTAAAAGCTCGAAAACATGAAAATCCACGCTTAGAAAGTTGTTACATGCCACATATGCTCGACTGCACTCATTTCACTCAAAATCAAGGCTACTTATAAAACGTTTGCTTTATGCTCTGAAAAGGCGTTAGAAACAGGCTGCAGACGCTCCTGCGCTTGGAACGCTGATTTCATGCACTCGTTGACGCAAAGGGTGTTTTCCCACTCTGCACAAGTGCGTATCACAATACTATGTTGAAAACTCGTTTCAGACGTGCTTTTACAGTTAAAATGACCAATATGATGAAAATGTGTTAAAAGCTCGAAAACATGAAAATCCACGCTTAGAAAGTTGTTACATGTCACATATGCTCGACTGCACTCATTTCACTCAAAATCAAGGCTACTTATAAAACGTTTGCTTTATGCGTGAAAAGGCGATAGAAACAGGCTGAAGGCGCTCCTTCTGAAGGAAAGCTGTTTTCATGCACTCAGTGACACAAAGTGTTGTTTTCCCACTCTGAACAAGTGCATATCACAATACTATGTTGAAAACTCGTTTCAGACGTGCTTTTACAGTTAAAATGACCAATATGATGAAAATGCGTTAAAAGCTCGAAAACATGAAAATCCATGCTTAGAAAGTTGTTTCATGTCACATATGCTCGACTGCACTCATTTCACTCAAAATCAATGTTTATTGTCAAACGTTTGCTTTATGCGTGAAAAGGCGATAGAAACAGGTTGAAGGCGCTCCTTCTGAAGGAAAGCTGTTTTCATGCACTCAGTCACACAAAGTGTTGTTTTCCCACTCTGCACAAGCGCATATCACAATACTATGTTGAAAACTCGTTTCAGACGTGCTTTTACAGTTAAAATGACCAATATGATAAAAATGTGTTAAAAGCTCGAAAACATGAAAATCCACGCTTAGAAAGTTGTTACATGCCACATATGCTCGACTGCACTCATTTCACTCAAAATCAAGGCTACTTATAAAACGTTTGCTTTATGCTCTGAAAAGGCGTTAGAAACAGGCTGCAGACGCTCCTGCGCTTGGAACGCTGATTTCATGCACTCGTTGACGCAAAGGGTGTTTTCCCACTCTGCACAAGTGCGTATCACAATACTATGTTGAAAACTCGTTTCAGACGTGCTTTTACAGTTAAAATGACCAATATGATGAAAATGTGTTAAAAGCTCGAAAACATGAAAATCCACGCTTAGAAAGTTGTTACATGTCACATATGCTCGACTGCACTCATTTCACTCAAAATCAAGGCTACTTATAAAACGTTTGCTTTATGCTCTGAAAAGGCGTTAGAAACAGGCTGCAGACGCTCCTGCGCTTGGAACGCTGATTTCATGCACTCGGTGACGCAAAGGGTGTTTTCCCACTCTGCACAAGTGCGTATCACAATACTATGTTGAAAACTCGTTTCAGACGTGCTTTTACAGTTAAAATGACCAATATGATGAAAATGTGTTAAAAGCTCGAAAACATGAAAATCCACGCTTAGAAAGTTGTTACATGTCACATATGCTCGACTGCACTCATTTCACTCAAAATCAAGGCTACTTATAAAACGTTTGCTTTATGCGTGAAAAGGCAATAGAAACAGGCTGAAGGCGCTCCTTCTGAAGGAAAGCTGTTTTCATGCACTCAGTGACACAAAGTGTTGTTTTCCCACTCTGAACAAGTGCATATCACAATACTATGTTGAAAACTCGTTTCAGACGTGCTTTTACAGTTAAAATGACCAATATGATGAAAATGCGTTAAAAGCTCGAAAACATGAAAATCCACGCTTAGAAAGTTGTTACATGTCACATATGCTCGACTGCACTCATTTCACTCAAATTCAATGTTCCTTGTCCAACGTTTGCTTTATGCTCTGAAAAGGCGTTAGAAACAGGCTGCAGACGCTCCTGCGCTTGGAACGCTGATTTCATGCACTCGGTGACGCAAAGGGTGTTTTCCCACTCTGCACAAGTGCGTATCACAATACTATGTTGAAAACTCGTTTCAGACGTGCTTTTACAGTTAAAATGACCAATATGATGAAAATGTGTTAAAAGCTCGAAAACATGAAAATCCACGCTTAGAAAGTTGTTACATGTCACATATGCTCGACTGCACTCATTTCACTCAAAATCAAGGCTACTTATAAAACGTTTGCTTTATGCGTGAAAAGGCGATAGAAACAGGCTGAAGGCGCTCCTTCTGAAGGAAAGCTGTTTTCATGCACTCAGTGACACAAAGTGTTGTTTTCCCACTCTGAACAAGTGCATATCACAATACTATGTTGAAAACTCGTTTCAGACGTGCTTTTACAGTTAAAATGACCAATATGATGAAAATGCGTTAAAAGCTCGAAAACATGAAAATCCACGCTTAGAAAGTTGTTACATGTCACATATGCTCGACTGCACTCATTTCACTCAAATTCAATGTTCCTTGTCCAACGTTTGCTTTATGCTCTGAAAAGGCGTTAGAAACAGGCTGCAGACGCTCCTGCGCTTGGAACGCTGATTTCATGCACTCGGTGACGCAAAGGGTGTTTTCCCACTCTGCACAAGTGCGTATCACAATACTATGTTGAAAACTCGTTTCAGACGTGCTTTTACAGTTAAAATGACCAATATGATGAAAATGTGTTAAAAGCTCGAAAACATGAAAATCCACGCTTAGAAAGTTGTTACATGTCACATATGCTCGACTGCACTCATTTCACTCAAAATCAAGGCTACTTATAAAACGTTTGCTTTATGCGTGAAAAGGCGATAGAAACAGGCTGAAGGCGCTCCTTCTGAAGGAAAGCTGTTTTCATGCACTCAGTGACACAAAGTGTTGTTTTCCCACTCTGAACAAGTGCATATCACAATACTATGTTGAAAACTCGTTTCAGACGTGCTTTTACAGTTAAAATGACCAATATGATGAAAATGCGTTAAAAGCTCGAAAACATGAAAATCCACGCTTAGAAAGTTGTTACATGTCACATATGCTCGACTGCACTCATTTCACTCAAATTCAATGTTCCTTGTCCAACGTTTGCTTTATGCTCTGAAAAGGCGTTAGAAACAGGCTGCAGACGCTCCTGCGCTTGGAACGCTGATTTCATGCACTCGGTGACGCAAAGGGTGTTTTCCCACTCTGCACAAGTGCGTATCACAATACTATGTTGAAAACTCGTTTCAGACGTGCTTTTACAGTTAAAATGACCAATATGATGAAAATGTGTTAAAAGCTCGAAAACATGAAAATCCACGCTTAGAAAGTTGTTACATGTCACATATGCTCGACTGCACTCATTTCACTCAAAATCAAGGCTACTTATAAAACGTTTGCTTTATGCGTGAAAAGGCGATAGAAACAGGCTGAAGGCGCTCCTTCTGAAGGAAAGCTGTTTTCATGCACTCAGTGACACAAAGTGTTGTTTTCCCACTCTGAACAAGTGCATATCACAATACTATGTTGAAAACTCGTTTCAGATGTGCTTTTACAGTTAAAATGACCAATATGATGAAAATGCGTTAAAAGCTCGAAAACATGAAAATCCATGCTTAGAAAGTTGTTTCATGGCACATATGCTCGACTGCACTCATTTCACTCAAAATCAATGTTTATTGTCAAACGTTTGCTTTATGCGTGAAAAGGCGATAGAAACAGGTTGAAGGCGCTCCTTCTGAAGGAAAGCTGTTTTCATGCACTCAGTGACACAACGTGTTGTTTTCCAAGTCTGAACAAGTGCATATCACAATACTATGTTGAAAACTCGTTTCAGACGTGCTTTTACAGTTAAAATGACCAATATGATGAAAATGTGTTAAAAGCTCGAAAACATGAAAATCCACGCTTAGAAAGTTGTTACATGTCACATATGCTCGACTGCACTCATTTCACTCAAAATCAATGTTCCTTGTCCAACGTTTGCTTTATGCTCTGAAAAGGCGTTAGAAACAGGCTGCAGACGCTCCTGCGCTTGGAACGCTGATTTCATGCACTCGGTGACGCAAAGGGTGTTTTCCCACTCTGCACAAGTGCGTATCACAATACTATGTTGAAAACTCGTTTCAGACGTGCTTTTACAGTTAAAATGACCAATATGATGAAAATGCGTTAAAAGCTCGAAAACATGAAAATCCATGCTTAGAAAGTTGTTTCATGTCACATATGCTCGACTGCACTCATTTCACTCAAAATCAATGTTCCTTGTCAAACGTTTGCTTTATGCGTGAAAAGGCGATAGAAACAGGCTGAAGGCGCTCCTTCTGAAGGAAAGCTGTTTTCATGCACTCAGTGACCCAAAGTGTTGTTTTCCCACTCTGCACAAGTGCGTATCACAATACTATGTTGAAAACTCGTTTCAGACGTGCTTTTACAGTTAAAATGACCAATATGATGAAAATGTGTTAAATGCTCGAAAACATGAAAATCCACGCTTAGAAAGTTGTTACATGTCACATATGCTCGACTGCACTCATTTCACTCAAAATCAATGTTCCTTGTCCAACGTTTGCTTTATGCTCTGAAAAGGCGTTAGAAACAGGCTGCAGACGCTCCTGCGCTTGGAACGCTGATTTCATGCACTCGGTGACGCAAAGGGTGTTTTCCCACTCTGCACAAGTGCGTATCACAATACTATGTTGAAAACTCGTTTCAGACGTGCTTTTACAGTTAAAATGACCAATATGATGAAAATGTGTTAAAAGCTCGAAAACATGAAAATCCACGCTTAGAAAGTTGTTACATGTCACATATGCTCGACTGCACTCATTTCACTCAAAATCAAGGCTACTTATAAAACGTTTGCTTTATGCGTGAAAAGGCGATAGAAACAGGCTGAAGGCGCTCCTTCTGAAGGAAAGCTGTTTTCATGCACTCAGTGACACAAAGTGTTGTTTTCCCACTCTGAACAAGTGCATATCACAATACTATGTTGAAAACTCGTTTCAGACGTGCTTTTACAGTTAAAATGACCAATATGATGAAAATGCGTTAAAAGCTCGAAAACATGAAAATCCATGCTTAGAAAGTTGTTTCATGTCACATATGCTCGACTGCACTCATTTCACTCAAAATCAATGTTCCTTGTCAAACGTTTGCTTTATGCGTGAAAAGGCGATAGAAACAGGCTGAAGGCGCTCCTTCTGAAGGAAAGCTGTTTTCATGCACTCAGTGACACAAAGTGTTGTTTTCCCACTCTGCACAAGTGCGTATCACAATACTATGTTGAAAACTCGTTTCAGACGTGCTTTTACAGTTAAAATGACCAATATGATGAAAATGTGTTAAAAGCTCGAAAACATGAAAATCCACGCTTAGAAAGTTGTTACATGTCACATATGCTCGACTGCACTCATTTCACTCAAAATCAAGGCTACTTATAAAACGTTTGCTTTATGCTCTGAAAAGGCGTTAGAAACAGGCTGCAGACGCTCCTGCGCTTGGAACGCTGATTTCATGCACTCGGTGACGCAAAGGGTGTTTTCCCACTCTGCACAAGTGCGTATCACAATACTATGTTGAAAACTCGTTTCAGACGTGCTTTTACAGTTAAAATGACCAATATGATGAAAATGTGTTAAAAGCTCGAAAACATGAAAATCCACGCTTAGAAAGTTGTTACATGTCAAATATGCTCGACTGCACTCATTTCACTCAAAATCAATGTTCCTTGTCAAACGTTTGCATTATGCGTGAAAAGGCCATAGAAACAGGCTGAAGGCGCTCTTTCTGAAGGAAAGCTGTTTTCATGCACTCAGTGACACAAAGTGTTGTTTTCCCACTCTGAACAAGTGCATATCACAATACTATGTTGAAAACTCGTTTCAGACGTGCTTTTACAGTTAAAATGACCAATATGATGAAAATGTGTTAAAAGCTCGAAAACATGAAAATCCACGCTTAGAAAGTTGTTACATGTCACATATGCTCGACTGCACTCATTTCACTCAAAATCAATGTTCCTTGTCCAACGTTTGCTTTATGCTCTGAAAAGGCGTTAGAAACAGGCTGCAGACGCTCCTGCGCTTGGAACGCTGATTTCATGCACTCGGTGACGCAAAGGGTGTTTTCCCACTCTGCACAAGTGCGTATCACAATACTATGTTGAAAACTCGTTTCAGACGTGCTTTTACAGTTAAAATGACCAATATGATGAAAATGTGTTAAAAGCTCGAAAACATGAAAATCCACGCTTAGAAAGTTGTTACATGTCACATATGCTCGACTGCACTCATTTCACTCAAAATCAAGGATACTTATAAAACGTTTGCTTTATGCTCTGAAAAGGCGTTAGAAACAGGCTGCAGACGCTCCTGCGCTTGGAACGCTGATTTCATGCACTCGGTGACTCAAAGGGTGTTTTCCCACTCTGCACAAGTGCGTATCACAATACTATGTTGAAAACTCGTTTCAGACGTGCTTTTACAGTTAAAATGACCAATATGATGAAAATGTGTTAAAAGCTCGAAAACATGAAAATCCACGCTTAGAAAGTTCTTACATGTCACATATGCTCGACTGCACTCATTTCACTCAAAATCAAGGCTACTTATAAAACGTTTGCTTTATGCGTGAAAAGGCGATAGAAACAGGCTGAAGGCGCTCCTTCTGAAGGAAAGCTGTTTTCATGCACTCAGTGACACAAAGTGTTGTTTTCCCACTCTGAACAAGTGCATATCACAATACTATGTTGAAAACTCGTTTCAGACGTGCTTTTACAGTTAAAATGACCAATATGATGAAAATGCGTTAAAAGCTCGAAAACATGAAAATCCATGCTTAGAAAGTTGTTTCATGTCACATATGCTCGACTGCACTCATTTCACTCAAAATCAATGTTCCTTGTCAAACGTTTGCTTTATGCGTGAAAAGGCGATAGAAACAGGCTGAAGGCGCTCCTTCTGAAGGAAAGCTGTTTTCATGCACTCAGTGACACAAAGTGTTGTTTTCCCACTCTGCACAAGTGCGTATCACAATACTATGTTGAAAACTTGTTTCAGACGTGCTTTTACAGTTAAAATGACCAATATGATGAAAATGTGTTAAAAGCTCGAAAACATGAAAATCCACGCTTAGAAAGTTGTTACATGTCACATATGCTCGACTGCACTCGTTTCACTCAAAATCAAGGCTACTTATAAAACGTTTGCTTTATGCTCTGAAAAGGCGTTAGAAACAGGCTGCAGACGCTCCTGCGCTTGGAACGCTGATTTCATGCACTCGGTGACGCAAAGGGTGTTTTCCCACTCTGCACAAGTGCGTATCACAATACTATGTTGAAAACTCGTTTCAGACGTGCTTTTACAGTTAAAATGACCAATATGATGAAAATGCGTTAAAAGCTCGAAAACATGAAAATCCATGCTTAGAAAGTTGTTTCATGTCACATATGCTCGACTGCACTCATTTCACTCAAAATCAATGTTCCTTGTCAAACGTTTGCTTTATGCGTGAAAAGGCGATAGAAACAGGCTGAAGGCGCTCCTTCTGAAGGAAAGCTGTTTTCATGCACTCAGTGACCCAAAGTGTTGTTTTCCCACTCTGCACAAGTGCGTATCACAATACTATGTTGAAAACTCGTTTCAGACGTGCTTTTACAGTTAAAATGACCAATATGATGAAAATGTGTTAAAAGCTCGAAAACATGAAAATCCACGCTTAGAAAGTTGTTACATGTCACATATGCTCGACTGCACTCATTTCACTCAAAATCAAGGCTACTTATAAAACGTTTGCTTTATGCTCTGAAAAGGCGTTAGAAACAGGCTGCAGACGCTCCTGCGCTTGGAACGCTGATTTCATGCACTCGGTGACGCAAAGGGTGTTTTCCCACTCTGCACAAGTGCGTATCACAATACTATGTTGAAAACTCGTTTCAGACGTGCTTTTACAGTTAAAATGACCAATATGATGAAAATGTGTTAAAAGCTCGAAAACATGAAAATCCACGCTTAGAAAGTTGTTACATGTCAAATATGCTCGACTGCACTCATTTCACTCAAAATCAATGTTCCTTGTCAAACGTTTGCATTATGCGTGAAAAGGCCATAGAAACAGGCTGAAGGCGCTCTTTCTGAAGGAAAGCTGTTTTCATGCACTCAGTGACACAAAGTGTTGTTTTCCCACTCTGAACAAGTGCATATCACAATACTATGTTGAAAACTCGTTTCAGACGTGCTTTTACAGTTAAAATGACCAATATGGTGAAAATGTGTTAAAAGCTCGAAAACATGAAAATCCACGCTTAGAAAGTTGTTACATGTCACATATGCTCGACTGCACTCATTTCACTCAAAATCAAGGCTACTTATAAAACGTTTGCTTTATGCGTGAAAAGGCGATAGAAACAGGCTGAAGGCGCTCCTTCTGAAGGAAAGCTGTTTTCATGCACTCAGTGACACAAAGTGTTGTTTTCCCACTCTGAACAAGTGCATATCACAATACTATGTTGAAAACTCGTTTCAGAAGTGCTTTTACAGTTAAAATGACCAATATGATGAAAATGCGTTAAAAGCTCGAAAACATGAAAATCCATGCTTAGAAAGTTGTTTCATGTCACATATGCTCGACTGCACTCATTTCACTCAAAATCAATGTTTATTGTCAAACGTTTGCTTTATGCGTGAAAAGGCGATAGAAACAGGTTGAAGGCGCTCCTTCTGAAGGAAAGCTGTTTTCATGCACTCAGTCACACAAAGTGTTGTTTTCCCACTCTGCACAAGCGCATATCACAATACTATGTTGAAAACTCGTTTCAGACGTGCTTTTACAGTTAAAATGACCAATATGATAAAAATGTGTTAAAAGCTCGAAAACATGAAAATCCACGCTTAGAAAGTTGTTACATGCCACATATGCTCGACTGCACTCATTTCACTCAAAATCAAGGCTACTTATAAAACGTTTGCTTTATGCTCTGAAAAGGCGTTAGAAACAGGCTGCAGACGCTCCTGCGCTTGGAACGCTGATTTCATGCACTCGTTGACGCAAAGGGTGTTTTCCCACTCTGCACAAGTGCGTATCACAATACTATGTTGAAAACTCGTTTCAGACGTGCTTTTACAGTTAAAATGACCAATATGATGAAAATGTGTTAAAAGCTCGAAAACATGAAAATCCACGCTTAGAAAGTTGTTACATGTCACATATGCTCGACTGCACTCATTTCACTCAAAATCAAGGCTACTTATAAAACGTTTGCTTTATGCGTGAAAAGGCGATAGAAACAGGCTGAAGGCGCTCCTTCTGAAGGAAAGCTGTTTTCATGCACTCAGTGACACAAAGTGTTGTTTTCCCACTCTGAACAAGTGCATATCACAATACTATGTTGAAAACTCGTTTCAGACGTGCTTTTACAGTTAAAATGACCAATATGATGAAAATGCGTTAAAAGCTCGAAAACATGAAAATCCATGCTTAGAAAGTTGTTTCATGTCACATATGCTCGACTGCACTCATTTCACTCAAAATCAATGTTTATTGTCAAACGTTTGCTTTATGCGTGAAAAGGCGATAGAAACAGGTTGAAGGCGCTCCTTCTGAAGGAAAGCTGTTTTCATGCACTCAGTCACACAAAGTGTTGTTTTCCCACTCTGCACAAGCGCATATCACAATACTATGTTGAAAACTCGTTTCAGACGTGCTTTAAACAGTTAAAATGACCAATATGATAAAAATGTGTTAAAAGCTCGAAAACATGAAAATCCACGCTTAGAAAGTTGTTACATGCCACATATGCTCGACTGCACTCATTTCACTCAAAATCAAGGCTACTTATAAAACGTTTGCTTTATGCTCTGAAAAGGCGTTAGAAACAGGCTGCAGACGCTCCTGCGCTTGGAACGCTGATTTCATGCACTCGTTGACGCAAAGGGTGTTTTCCCACTCTGCACAAGTGCGTATCACAATACTATGTTGAAAACTCGTTTCAGACGTGCTTTTACAGTTAAAATGACCAATATGATGAAAATGTGTTAAAAGCTCGAAAACATGAAAATCCACGCTTAGAAAGTTGTTACATGTCACATATGCTCGACTGCACTCATTTCACTCAAAATCAAGGCTACTTATAAAACGTTTGCTTTATGCTCTGAAAAGGCGTTAGAAACAGGCTGCAGACGCTCCTGCGCTTGGAACGCTGATTTCATGCACTCGGTGACGCAAAGGGTGTTTTCCCACTCTGCACAAGTGCGTATCACAATACTATGTTGAAAACTCGTTTCAGACGTGCTTTTACAGTTAAAATGACCAATATGATGAAAATGTGTTAAAAGCTCGAAAACATGAAAATCCACGCTTAGAAAGTTGTTACATGTCACATATGCTCGACTGCACTCATTTCACTCAAAATCAAGGCTACTTATAAAACGTTTGCTTTATGCGTGAAAAGGCAATAGAAACAGGCTGAAGGCGCTCCTTCTGAAGGAAAGCTGTTTTCATGCACTCAGTGACACAAAGTGTTGTTTTCCCACTCTGAACAAGTGCATATCACAATACTATGTTGAAAACTCGTTTCAGACGTGCTTTTACAGTTAAAATGACCAATATGATGAAAATGCGTTAAAAGCTCGAAAACATGAAAATCCACGCTTAGAAAGTTGTTACATGTCACATATGCTCGACTGCACTCATTTCACTCAAATTCAATGTTCCTTGTCCAACGTTTGCTTTATGCTCTGAAAAGGCGTTAGAAACAGGCTGCAGACGCTCCTGCGCTTGGAACGCTGATTTCATGCACTCGGTGACGCAAAGGGTGTTTTCCCACTCTGCACAAGTGCGTATCACAATACTATGTTGAAAACTCGTTTCAGACGTGCTTTTACAGTTAAAATGACCAATATGATGAAAATGTGTTAAAAGCTCGAAAACATGAAAATCCACGCTTAGAAAGTTGTTACATGTCACATATGCTCGACTGCACTCATTTCACTCAAAATCAAGGCTACTTATAAAACGTTTGCTTTATGCGTGAAAAGGCGATAGAAACAGGCTGAAGGCGCTCCTTCTGAAGGAAAGCTGTTTTCATGCACTCAGTGACACAAAGTGTTGTTTTCCCACTCTGAACAAGTGCATATCACAATACTATGTTGAAAACTCGTTTCAGACGTGCTTTTACAGTTAAAATGACCAATATGATGAAAATGCGTTAAAAGCTCGAAAACATGAAAATCCACGCTTAGAAAGTTGTTACATGTCACATATGCTCGACTGCACTCATTTCACTCAAATTCAATGTTCCTTGTCCAACGTTTGCTTTATGCTCTGAAAAGGCGTTAGAAACAGGCTGCAGACGCTCCTGCGCTTGGAACGCTGATTTCATGCACTCGGTGACGCAAAGGGTGTTTTCCCACTCTGCACAAGTGCGTATCACAATACTATGTTGAAAACTCGTTTCAGACGTGCTTTTACAGTTAAAATGACCAATATGATGAAAATGTGTTAAAAGCTCGAAAACATGAAAATCCACGCTTAGAAAGTTGTTACATGTCACATATGCTCGACTGCACTCATTTCACTCAAAATCAAGGCTACTTATAAAACGTTTGCTTTATGCGTGAAAAGGCGATAGAAACAGGCTGAAGGCGCTCCTTCTGAAGGAAAGCTGTTTTCATGCACTCAGTGACACAAAGTGTTGTTTTCCCACTCTGAACAAGTGCATATCACAATACTATGTTGAAAACTCGTTTCAGATGTGCTTTTACAGTTAAAATGACCAATATGATGAAAATGCGTTAAAAGCTCGAAAACATGAAAATCCATGCTTAGAAAGTTGTTTCATGTCACATATGCTCGACTGCACTCATTTCACTCAAAATCAATGTTTATTGTCAAACGTTTGCTTTATGCGTGAAAAGGCGATAGAAACAGGTTGAAGGCGCTCCTTCTGAAGGAAAGCTGTTTTCATGCACTCAGTGACACAACGTGTTGTTTTCCAAGTCTGAACAAGTGCATATCACAATACTATGTTGAAAACTCGTTTCAGACGTGCTTTTACAGTTAAAATGACCAATATGATGAAAATGTGTTAAAAGCTCGAAAACATGAAAATCCACGCTTAGAAAGTTGTTACATGTCACATATGCTCGACTGCACTCATTTCACTCAAAATCAATGTTCCTTGTCCAACGTTTGCTTTATGCTCTGAAAAGGCGTTAGAAACAGGCTGCAGACGCTCCTGCGCTTGGAACGCTGATTTCATGCACTCGGTGACGCAAAGGGTGTTTTCCCACTCTGCACAAGTGCGTATCACAATACTATGTTGAAAACTCGTTTCAGACGTGCTTTTACAGTTAAAATGACCAATATGATGAAAATGCGTTAAAAGCTCGAAAACATGAAAATCCATGCTTAGAAAGTTGTTTCATGTCACATATGCTCGACTGCACTCATTTCACTCAAAATCAATGTTCCATGTCAAACGTTTGCTTTATGCGTGAAAAGGCGATAGAAACAGGCTGAAGGCGCTCCTTCTGAAGGAAAGCTGTTTTCATGCACTCAGTGACCCAAAGTGTTGTTTTCCCACTCTGCACAAGTGCGTATCACAATACTATGTTGAAAACTCGTTTCAGACGTGCTTTTACAGTTAAAATGACCAATATGATGAAAATGTGTTAAAAGCTCGAAAACATGAAAATCCACGCTTAGAAAGTTGTTACATGTCACATATGCTCGACTGCACTCATTTCACTCAAAATCAATGTTCCTTGTCCAACGTTTGCTTTATGCTCTGAAAAGGCGTTAGAAACAGGCTGCAGACGCTCCTGCGCTTGGAACGCTGATTTCATGCACTCGGTGACGCAAAGGGTGTTTTCCCACTCTGCACAAGTGCGTATCACAATACTATGTTGAAAACTCGTTTCAGACGTGCTTTTACAGTTAAAATGACCAATATGATGAAAATGTGTTAAAAGCTCGAAAACATGAAAATCCACGCTTAGAAAGTTGTTACATGTCACATATGCTCGACTGCACTCATTTCACTCAAAATCAAGGATACTTATAAAACGTTTGCTTTATGCTCTGAAAAGGCGTTAGAAACAGGCTGCAGACGCTCCTGCGCTTGGAACGCTGATTTCATGCACTCGGTGACTCAAAGGGTGTTTTCCCACTCTGCACAAGTGCGTATCACAATACTATGTTGAAAACTCGTTTCAGACGTGCTTTTACAGTTAAAATGACCAATATGATGAAAATGTGTTAAAAGCTCGAAAACATGAAAATCCACGCTTAGAAAGTTGTTACATGTCACATATGCTCGACTGCACTCATTTCACTCAAAATCAAGGCTACTTATAAAACGTTTGCTTTATGCGTGAAAAGGCGATAGAAACAGGCTGAAGGCGCTCCTTCTGAAGGAAAGCTGTTTTCATGCACTCAGTGACACAAAGTGTTGTTTTCCCACTCTGAACAAGTGCATATCACAATACTATGTTGAAAACTCGTTTCAGACGTGCTTTTACAGTTAAAATGACCAATATGATGAAAATGCGTTAAAAGCTCGAAAACATGAAAATCCATGCTTAGAAAGTTGTTTCATGTCACATATGCTCGACTGCACTCATTTCACTCAAAATCAATGTTCCTTGTCAAACGTTTGCTTTATGCGTGAAAAGGCGATAGAAACAGGCTGAAGGCGCTCCTTCTGAAGGAAAGCTGTTTTCATGCACTCAGTGACACAAAGTGTTGTTTTCCCACTCTGCACAAGTGCGTATCACAATACTATGTTGAAAACTCGTTTCAGACGTGCTTTTACAGTTAAAATGACCAATATGATGAAAATGTGTTAAAAGCTCGAAAACATGAAAATCCACGCTTAGAAAGTTGTTACATGTCACATATGCTCGACTGCACTCATTTCACTCAAAATCAAGGCTACTTATAAAACGTTTGCTTTATGCTCTGAAAAGGCGTTAGAAACAGGCTGCAGACGCTCCTGCGCTTGGAACGCTGATTTCATGCACTCGGTGACGCAAAGGGTGTTTTCCCACTCTGCACAAGTGCGTATCACAATACTATGTTGAAAACTCGTTTCAGACGTGCTTTTACAGTTAAAATGACCAATATGATGAAAATGTGTTAAAAGCTCGAAAACATGAAAATCCACGCTTAGAAAGTTGTTACATGTCAAATATGCTCGACTGCACTCATTTCACTCAAAATCAATGTTCCTTGTCAAACGTTTGCATTATGCGTGAAAAGGCCATAGAAACAGGCTGAAGGCGCTCTTTCTGAAGGAAAGCTGTTTTCATGCACTCAGTGACACAAAGTGTTGTTTTCCCACTCTGAACAAGTGCATATCACAATACTATGTTGAAAACTCGTTTCAGACGTGCTTTTACAGTTAAAATGACCAATATGATGAAAATGTGTTAAAAGCTCGAAAACATGAAAATCCACGCTTAGAAAGTTGTTACATGTCACATATGCTCGACTGCACTCATTTCACTCAAAATCAATGTTCCTTGTCCAACGTTTGCTTTATGCTCTGAAAAGGCGTTAGAAACAGGCTGCAGACGCTCCTGCGCTTGGAACGCTGATTTCATGCACTCGGTGACGCAAAGGGTGTTTTCCCACTCTGCACAAGTGCGTATCACAATACTATGTTGAAAACTCGTTTCAGACGTGCTTTTACAGTTAAAATGACCAATATGATGAAAATGTGTTAAAAGCTCGAAAACATGAAAATCCACGCTTAGAAAGTTGTTACATGTCACATATGCTCGACTGCACTCATTTCACTCAAAATCAAGGATACTTATAAAACGTTTGCTTTATGCTCTGAAAAGGCGTTAGAAACAGGCTGCAGACGCTCCTGCGCTTGGAACGCTGATTTCATGCACTCGGTGACTCAAAGGGTGTTTTCCCACTCTGCACAAGTGCGTATCACAATACTATGTTGAAAACTCGTTTCAGACGTGCTTTTACAGTTAAAATGACCAATATGATGAAAATGTGTTAAAAGCTCGAAAACATGAAAATCCACGCTTAGAAAGTTGTTACATGTCACATATGCTCGACTGCACTCATTTCACTCAAAATCAAGGCTACTTATAAAACGTTTGCTTTATGCGTGAAAAGGCGATAGAAACAGGCTGAAGGCGCTCCTTCTGAAGGAAAGCTGTTTTCATGCACTCAGTGACACAAAGTGTTGTTTTCCCACTCTGAACAAGTGCATATCACAATACTATGTTGAAAACTCGTTTCAGACGTGCTTTTACAGTTAAAATGACCAATATGATGAAAATGCGTTAAAAGCTCGAAAACATGAAAATCCATGCTTAGAAAGTTGTTTCATGTCACATATGCTCGACTGCACTCATTTCACTCAAAATCAATGTTCCTTGTCAAACGTTTGCTTTATGCGTGAAAAGGCGATAGAAACAGGCTGAAGGCGCTCCTTCTGAAGGAAAGCTGTTTTCATGCACTCAGTGACACAAAGTGTTGTTTTCCCACTCTGCACAAGTGCGTATCACAATACTATGTTGAAAACTTGTTTCAGACGTGCTTTTACAGTTAAAATGACCAATATGATGAAAATGTGTTAAAAGCTCGAAAACATGAAAATCCACGCTTAGAAAGTTGTTACATGTCACATATGCTCGACTGCACTCGTTTCACTCAAAATCAAGGCTACTTATAAAACGTTTGCTTTATGCTCTGAAAAGGCGTTAGAAACAGGCTGCAGACGCTCCTGCGCTTGGAACGCTGATTTCATGCACTCGGTGACGCAAAGGGTGTTTTCCCACTCTGCACAAGTGCGTATCACAATACTATGTTGAAAACTCGTTTCAGACGTGCTTTTACAGTTAAAATGACCAATATGATGAAAATGCGTTAAAAGCTCGAAAACATGAAAATCCATGCTTAGAAAGTTGTTTCATGTCACATATGCTCGACTGCACTCATTTCACTCAAAATCAATGTTCCTTGTCAAACGTTTGCTTTATGCGTGAAAAGGCGATAGAAACAGGCTGAAGGCGCTCCTTCTGAAGGAAAGCTGTTTTCATGCACTCAGTGACCCAAAGTGTTGTTTTCCCACTCTGCACAAGTGCGTATCACAATACTATGTTGAAAACTCGTTTCAGACGTGCTTTTACAGTTAAAATGACCAATATGATGAAAATGTGTTAAAAGCTCGAAAACATGAAAATCCACGCTTAGAAAGTTGTTACATGTCACATATGCTCGACTGCACTCATTTCACTCAAAATCAAGGCTACTTATAAAACGTTTGCTTTATGCTCTGAAAAGGCGTTAGAAACAGGCTGCAGACGCTCCTGCGCTTGGAACGCTGATTTCATGCACTCGGTGACGCAAAGGGTGTTTTCCCACTCTGCACAAGTGCGTATCACAATACTATGTTGAAAACTCGTTTCAGACGTGCTTTTACAGTTAAAATGACCAATATGATGAAAATGTGTTAAAAGCTCGAAAACATGAAAATCCACGCTTAGAAAGTTGTTACATGTCAAATATGCTCGACTGCACTCATTTCACTCAAAATCAATGTTCCTTGTCAAACGTTTGCATTATGCGTGAAAAGGCCATAGAAACAGGCTGAAGGCGCTCTTTCTGAAGGAAAGCTGTTTTCATGCACTCAGTGACACAAAGTGTTGTTTTCCCACTCTGAACAAGTGCATATCACAATACTATGTTGAAAACTCGTTTCAGACGTGCTTTTACAGTTAAAATGACCAATGTGATGAAAATGTGTTAAAAGCTCGAAAACATGAAAATCCACGCTTAGAAAGTTGTTACATGTCACATATGCTCGACTGCACTCATTTCACTCAAAATCAAGGCTACTTATAAAACGTTTGCTTTATGCTCTGAAAAGGCGTTAGAAACAGGCTGCAGACGCTCCTGCGCTTGGAACGCTGATTTCATGCACTCGGTGACGCAAAGGGTGTTTTCCCACTCTGCACAAGTGCGTATCACAATACTATGTTGAAAACTCGTTTCAGACGTGCTTTTACAGTTAAAATGACCAATATGATGAAAATGTGTTAAAAGCTCGAAAACATGAAAATCCACGCTTAGAAAGTTGTTACATGTCACATATGCTCGACTGCACTCATTTCACTCAAAATCAAGGCTACTTATAAAACGTTTGCTTTATGCGTGAAAAGGCGATAGAAACAGGCTGAAGGCGCTCCTTCTGAAGGAAAGCTGTTTTCATGCACTCAGTGACACAAAGTGTTGTTTTCCCACTCTGAACAAGTGCATATCACAATACTATGTTGAAAACTCGTTTCAGAAGTGCTTTTACAGTTAAAATGACCAATATGATGAAAATGCGTTAAAAGCTCGAAAACATGAAAATCCATGCTTAGAAAGTTGTTTCATGTCACATATGCTCGACTGCACTCATTTCACTCAAAATCAATGTTTATTGTCAAACGTTTGCTTTATGCGTGAAAAGGCGATAGAAACAGGTTGAAGGCGCTCCTTCTGAAGGAAAGCTGTTTTCATGCACTCAGTCACACAAAGTGTTGTTTTCCCACTCTGCACAAGCGCATATCACAATACTATGTTGAAAACTCGTTTCAGACGTGCTTTTACAGTTAAAATGACCAATATGATAAAAATGTGTTAAAAGCTCGAAAACATGAAAATCCACGCTTAGAAAGTTGTTACATGCCACATATGCTCGACTGCACTCATTTCACTCAAAATCAAGGCTACTTATAAAACGTTTGCTTTATGCTCTGAAAAGGCGTTAGAAACAGGCTGCAGACGCTCCTGCGCTTGGAACGCTGATTTCATGCACTCGTTGACGCAAAGGGTGTTTTCCCACTCTGCACAAGTGCGTATCACAATACTATGTTGAAAACTCGTTTCAGACGTGCTTTTACAGTTAAAATGACCAATATGATGAAAATGTGTTAGGCGATAGAAACAGGCTGAAGGCGCTCCTTCTGAAGGAAAGCTGTTTTCATGCACTCAGTGACACAAAGTGTTGTTTTCCCACTCTGAACAAGTGCATATCACAATACTATGTTGAAAACTCGTTTCAGACGTGCTTTTACAGTTAAAATGACCAATATGATGAAAATGCGTTAAAAGCTCGAAAACATGAAAATCCATGCTTAGAAAGTTGTTTCATGTCACATATGCTCGACTGCACTCATTTCACTCAAAATCAATGTTTATTGTCAAACGTTTGCTTTATGCGTGAAAAGGCGATAGAAACAGGTTGAAGGCGCTCCTTCTGAAGGAAAGCTGTTTTCATGCACTCAGTCACACAAAGTGTTGTTTTCCCACTCTGCACAAGCGCATATCACAATACTATGTTGAAAACTCGTTTCAGACGTGCTTTTACAGTTAAAATGACCAATATGATAAAAATGTGTTAAAAGCTCGAAAACATGAAAATCCACGCTTAGAAAGTTGTTACATGCCACATATGCTCGACTGCACTCATTTCACTCAAAATCAAGGCTACTTATAAAACGTTTGCTTTATGCTCTGAAAAGGCGTTAGAAACAGGCTGCAGACGCTCCTGCGCTTGGAACGCTGATTTCATGCACTCGTTGACGCAAAGGGTGTTTTCCCACTCTGCACAAGTGCGTATCACAATACTATGTTGAAAACTCGTTTCAGACGTGCTTTTACAGTTAAAATGACCAATATGATGAAAATGTGTTAAAAGCTCGAAAACATGAAAATCCACGCTTAGAAAGTTGTTACATGTCACATATGCTCGACTGCACTCATTTCACTCAAAATCAAGGCTACTTATAAAACGTTTGCTTTATGCTCTGAAAAGGCGTTAGAAACAGGCTGCAGACGCTCCTGCGCTTGGAACGCTGATTTCATGCACTCGGTGACGCAAAGGGTGTTTTCCCACTCTGCACAAGTGCGTATCACAATACTATGTTGAAAACTCGTTTCAGACGTGCTTTTACAGTTAAAATGACCAATATGATGAAAATGTGTTAAAAGCTCGAAAACATGAAAATCCACGCTTAGAAAGTTGTTACATGTCACATATGCTCGACTGCACTCATTTCACTCAAAATCAAGGCTACTTATAAAACGTTTGCTTTATGCGTGAAAAGGCAATAGAAACAGGCTGAAGGCGCTCCTTCTGAAGGAAAGCTGTTTTCATGCACTCAGTGACACAAAGTGTTGTTTTCCCACTCTGAACAAGTGCATATCACAATACTATGTTGAAAACTCGTTTCAGACGTGCTTTTACAGTTAAAATGACCAATATGATGAAAATGCGTTAAAAGCTCGAAAACATGAAAATCCACGCTTAGAAAGTTGTTACATGTCACATATGCTCGACTGCACTCATTTCACTCAAATTCAATGTTCCTTGTCCAACGTTTGCTTTATGCTCTGAAAAGGCGTTAGAAACAGGCTGCAGACGCTCCTGCGCTTGGAACGCTGATTTCATGCACTCGGTGACGCAAAGGGTGTTTTCCCACTCTGCACAAGTGCGTATCACAATACTATGTTGAAAACTCGTTTCAGACGTGCTTTTACAGTTAAAATGACCAATATGATGAAAATGTGTTAAAAGCTCGAAAACATGAAAATCCACGCTTAGAAAGTTGTTACATGTCACATATGCTCGACTGCACTCATTTCACTCAAAATCAAGGCTACTTATAAAACGTTTGCTTTATGCGTGAAAAGGCGATAGAAACAGGCTGAAGGCGCTCCTTCTGAAGGAAAGCTGTTTTCATGCACTCAGTGACACAAAGTGTTGTTTTCCCACTCTGAACAAGTGCATATCACAATACTATGTTGAAAACTCGTTTCAGACGTGCTTTTACAGTTAAAATGACCAATATGATGAAAATGCGTTAAAAGCTCGAAAACATGAAAATCCACGCTTAGAAAGTTGTTACATGTCACATATGCTCGACTGCACTCATTTCACTCAAATTCAATGTTCCTTGTCCAACGTTTGCTTTATGCTCTGAAAAGGCGTTAGAAACAGGCTGCAGACGCTCCTGCGCTTGGAACGCTGATTTCATGCACTCGGTGACGCAAAGGGTGTTTTCCCACTCTGCACAAGTGCGTATCACAATACTATGTTGAAAACTCGTTTCAGACGTGCTTTTACAGTTAAAATGACCAATATGATGAAAATGTGTTAAAAGCTCGAAAACATGAAAATCCACGCTTAGAAAGTTGTTACATGTCACATATGCTCGACTGCACTCATTTCACTCAAAATCAAGGCTACTTATAAAACGTTTGCTTTATGCGTGAAAAGGCGATAGAAACAGGCTGAAGGCGCTCCTTCTGAAGGAAAGCTGTTTTCATGCACTCAGTGACCCAAAGTGTTGTTTTCCCACTCTGCACAAGTGCGTATCACAATACTATGTTGAAAACTCGTTTCAGACGTGCTTTTACAGTTAAAATGACCAATATGATGAAAATGTGTTAAAAGCTCGAAAACATGAAAATCCACGCTTAGAAAGTTGTTACATGTCACATATGCTCGACTGCACTCATTTCACTCAAAATCAATGTTCCTTGTCCAACGTTTGCTTTATGCTCTGAAAAGGCGTTAGAAACAGGCTGCAGACGCTCCTGCGCTTGGAACGCTGATTTCATGCACTCGGTGACGCAAAGGGTGTTTTCCCACTCTGCACAAGTGCGTATCACAATACTATGTTGAAAACTCGTTTCAGACGTGCTTTTACAGTTAAAATGACCAATATGATGAAAATGTGTTAAAAGCTCGAAAACATGAAAATCCACGCTTAGAAAGTTGTTACATGTCAAATATGCTCGACTGCACTCATTTCACTCAAAATCAATGTTCCTTGTCAAACGTTTGCATTATGCGTGAAAAGGCCATAGAAACAGGCTGAAGGCGCTCTTTCTGAAGGAAAGCTGTTTTCATGCACTCAGTGACACAAAGTGTTGTTTTCCCACTCTGAACAAGTGCATATCACAATACTATGTTGAAAACTCGTTTCAGACGTGCTTTTACAGTTAAAATGACCAATATGATGAAAATGTGTTAAAAGCTCGAAAACATGAAAATCCACGCTTAGAAAGTTGTTACATGTCACATATGCTCGACTGCACTCATTTCACTCAAAATCAAGGCTACTTATAAAACGTTTGCTTTATGCTCTGAAAAGGCGTTAGAAACAGGCTGCAGACGCTCCTGCGCTTGGAACGCTGATTTCATGCACTCGGTGACGCAAAGGGTGTTTTCCCACTCTGCACAAGTGCGTATCACAATACTATGTTGAAAACTCGTTTCAGACGTGCTTTTACAGTTAAAATGACCAATATGATGAAAATGTGTTAAAAGCTCGAAAACATGAAAATCCACGCTTAGAAAGTTGTTACATGTCACATATGCTCGACTGCACTCATTTCACTCAAAATCAAGGCTACTTATAAAACGTTTGCTTTATGCGTGAAAAGGCGATAGAAACAGGCTGAAGGCGCTCCTTCTGAAGGAAAGCTGTTTTCATGCACTCAGTGACACAAAGTGTTGTTTTCCCACTCTGAACAAGTGCATATCACAATACTATGTTGAAAACTCGTTTCAGAAGTGCTTTTACAGTTAAAATGACCAATATGATGAAAATGCGTTAAAAGCTCGAAAACATGAAAATCCATGCTTAGAAAGTTGTTTCATGTCACATATGCTCGACTGCACTCATTTCACTCAAAATCAATGTTTATTGTCAAACGTTTGCTTTATGCGTGAAAAGGCGATAGAAACAGGTTGAAGGCGCTCCTTCTGAAGGAAAGCTGTTTTCATGCACTCAGTCACACAAAGTGTTGTTTTCCCACTCTGCACAAGCGCATATCACAATACTATGTTGAAAACTTGTTTCAGACGTGCTTTTACAGTTAAAATGACCAATATGATAAAAATGTGTTAAAAGCTCGAAAACATGAAAATCCACGCTTAGAAAGTTGTTACATGCCACATATGCTCGACTGCACTCATTTCACTCAAAATCAAGGCTACTTATAAAACGTTTGCTTTATGCTCTGAAAAGGCGTTAGAAACAGGCTGCAGACGCTCCTGCGCTTGGAACGCTGATTTCATGCACTCGTTGACGCAAAGGGTGTTTTCCCACTCTGCACAAGTGCGTATCACAATACTATGTTGAAAACTCGTTTCAGACGTGCTTTTACAGTTAAAATGACCAATATGATGAAAATGTGTTAAAAGCTCGAAAACATGAAAATCCACGCTTAGAAAGTTGTTACATGTCACATATGCTCGACTGCACTCATTTCACTCAAAATCAAGGCTACTTATAAAACGTTTGCTTTATGCGTGAAAAGGCGATAGAAACAGGCTGAAGGCGCTCCGTCTGAAGGAAAGCTGTTTTCATGCACTCAGTGACACAAAGTGTTGTTTTCCCACTCTGAACAAGTGCATATCACAATACTATGTTGAAAACTCGTTTCAGACGTGCTTTTACAGTTAAAATGACCAATATGATGAAAATGCGTTAAAAGCTCGAAAACATGAAAATCCATGCTTAGAAAGTTGTTTCATGTCACATATGCTCGACTGCACTCATTTCACTCAAAATCAATGTTTATTGTCAAACGTTTGCTTTATGCGTGAAAAGGCGATAGAAACAGGTTGAAGGCGCTCCTTCTGAAGGAAAGCTGTTTTCATGCACTCAGTCACACAAAGTGTTGTTTTCCCACTCTGCACAAGCGCATATCACAATACTATGTTGAAAACTCGTTTCAGACGTGCTTTTACAGTTAAAATGACCAATATGATAAAAATGTGTTAAAAGCTCGAAAACATGAAAATCCACGCTTAGAAAGTTGTTACATGCCACATATGCTCGACTGCACTCATTTCACTCAAAATCAAGGCTACTTATAAAACGTTTGCTTTATGCTCTGAAAAGGCGTTAGAAACAGGCTGCAGACGCTCCTGCGCTTGGAACGCTGATTTCATGCACTCGTTGACGCAAAGGGTGTTTTCCCACTCTGCACAAGTGCGTATCACAATACTATGTTGAAAACTCGTTTCAGACGTGCTTTTACAGTTAAAATGACCAATATGATGAAAATGTGTTAAAAGCTCGAAAACATGAAAATCCATGCTTAGAAAGTTGTTTCATGTCACATATGCTCGACTGCACTCATTTCACTCAAAATCAATGTTCCTTGTCAAACGTTTGCTTTATGCGTGAAAAGGCGATAGAAACAGGCTGAAGGCGCTCCTTCTGAAGGAAAGCTGTTTTCATGCACTCAGTGACCCAAAGTGTTGTTTTCCCACTCTGCACAAGTGCGTATCACAATACTATGTTGAAAACTCGTTTCAGACGTGCTTTTACAGTTAAAATGACCAATATGATGAAAATGTGTTAAAAGCTCGAAAACATGAAAATCCACGCTTAGAAAGTTGTTACATGTCACATATGCTCGACTGCACTCATTTCACTCAAAATCAAGGCTACTTATAAAACGTTTGCTTTATGCGTGAAAAGGCAATAGAAACAGGCTGAAGGCGCTCCTTCTGAAGGAAAGCTGTTTTCATGCACTCAGTGACACAAAGTGTTGTTTTCCCACTCTGAACAAGTGCATATCACAATACTATGTTGAAAACTCGTTTCAGACGTGCTTTTACAGTTAAAATGACCAATATGATGAAAATGCGTTAAAAGCTCGAAAACATGAAAATCCACGCTTAGAAAGTTGTTACATGTCACATATGCTCGACTGCACTCATTTCACTCAAATTCAATGTTCCTTGTCCAACGTTTGCTTTATGCTCTGAAAAGGCGTTAGAAACAGGCTGCAGACGCTCCTGCGCTTGGAACGCTGATTTCATGCACTCGGTGACGCAAAGGGTGTTTTCCCACTCTGCACAAGTGCATATCACAATACTATGTTGAAAACTCGTTTCAGACGTGCTTTTACAGTTAAAATGACCAATATGATGAAAATGTGTTAAAAGCTCGAAAACATGAAAATCCACGCTTAGAAAGTTGTTACATGTCACATATGCTCGACTGCACTCATTTCACTCAAAATCAAGGCTACTTATAAAACGTTTGCTTTATGCGTGAAAAGGCGATAGAAACAGGCTGAAGGCGCTCCTTCTGAAGGAAAGCTGTTTTCATGCACTCAGTGACACAAAGTGTTGTTTTCCCACTCTGAACAAGTGCATATCACAATACTATGTTGAAAACTCGTTTCAGACGTGCTTTTACAGTTAAAATGACCAATATGATGAAAATGCGTTAAAAGCTCGAAAACATGAAAATCCACGCTTAGAAAGTTGTTACATGTCACATATGCTCGACTGCACTCATTTCACTCAAATTCAATGTTCCTTGTCCAACGTTTGCTTTATGCTCTGAAAAGGCGTTAGAAACAGGCTGCAGACGCTCCTGCGCTTGGAACGCTGATTTCATGCACTCGGTGACGCAAAGGGTGTTTTCCCACTCTGCACAAGTGCGTATCACAATACTATGTTGAAAACTCGTTTCAGACGTGCTTTTACAGTTAAAATGACCAATATGATGAAAATGTGTTAAAAGCTCGAAAACATGAAAATCCACGCTTAGAAAGTTGTTACATGTCACATATGCTCGACTGCACTCATTTCACTCAAAATCAAGGCTACTTATAAAACGTTTGCTTTATGCGTGAAAAGGCGATAGAAACAGGCTGAAGGCGCTCCTTCTGAAGGAAAGCTGTTTTCATGCACTCAGTGACCCAAAGTGTTGTTTTCCCACTCTGCACAAGTGCGTATCACAATACTATGTTGAAAACTCGTTTCAGACGTGCTTTTACAGTTAAAATGACCAATATGATGAAAATGTGTTAAAAGCTCGAAAACATGAAAATCCACGCTTAGAAAGTTGTTACATGTCACATATGCTCGACTGCACTCATTTCACTCAAAATCAAGGCTACTTATAAAACGTTTGCTTTATGCTCTGAAAAGGCGTTAGAAACAGGCTGCAGACGCTCCTGCGCTTGGAACGCTGATTTCATGCACTCGGTGACGCAAAGGGTGTTTTCCCACTCTGCACAAGTGCGTATCACAATACTATGTTGAAAACTCGTTTCAGACGTGCTTTTACAGTTAAAATGACCAATATGATGAAAATGTGTTAAAAGCTCGAAAACATGAAAATCCACGCTTAGAAAGTTGTTACATGTCAAATATGCTCGACTGCACTCATTTCACTCAAAATCAATGTTCCTTGTCAAACGTTTGCATTATGCGTGAAAAGGCCATAGAAACAGGCTGAAGGCGCTCTTTCTGAAGGAAAGCTGTTTTCATGCACTCAGTGACACAAAGTGTTGTTTTCCCACTCTGAACAAGTGCATATCACAATACTATGTTGAAAACTCGTTTCAGACGTGCTTTTACAGTTAAAATGACCAATATGATGAAAATGTGTTAAAAGCTCGAAAACATGAAAATCCACGCTTAGAAAGTTGTTACATGTCACATATGCTCGACTGCACTCATTTCACTCAAAATCAAGGCTACTTATAAAACGTTTGCTTTATGCTCTGAAAAGGCGTTAGAAACAGGCTGCAGACGCTCCTGCGCTTGGAACGCTGATTTCATGCACTCGGTGACGCAAAGGGTGTTTTCCCACTCTGCACAAGTGCGTATCACAATACTATGTTGAAAACTCGTTTCAGACGTGCTTTTACAGTTAAAATGACCAATATGATGAAAATGTGTTAAAAGCTCGAAAACATGAAAATCCACGCTTAGAAAGTTGTTACATGTCACATATGCTCGACTGCACTCATTTCACTCAAAATCAAGGCTACTTATAAAACGTTTGCTTTATGCGTGAAAAGGCGATAGAAACAGGCTGAAGGCGCTCCTTCTGAAGGAAAGCTGTTTTCATGCACTCAGTGACACAAAGTGTTGTTTTCCCACTCTGAACAAGTGCATATCACAATACTATGTTGAAAACTCGTTTCAGAAGTGCTTTTACAGTTAAAATGACCAATATGATGAAAATGCGTTAAAAGCTCGAAAACATGAAAATCCATGCTTAGAAAGTTGTTTCATGTCACATATGCTCGACTGCACTCATTTCACTCAAAATCAATGTTTATTGTCAAACGTTTGCTTTATGCGTGAAAAGGCGATAGAAACAGGTTGAAGGCGCTCCTTCTGAAGGAAAGCTGTTTTCATGCACTCAGTCACACAAAGTGTTGTTTTCCCACTCTGCACAAGCGCATATCACAATACTATGTTGAAAACTTGTTTCAGACGTGCTTTTACAGTTAAAATGACCAATATGATAAAAATGTGTTAAAAGCTCGAAAACATGAAAATCCACGCTTAGAAAGTTGTTACATGCCACATATGCTCGACTGCACTCATTTCACTCAAAATCAAGGCTACTTATAAAACGTTTGCTTTATGCTCTGAAAAGGCGTTAGAAACAGGCTGCAGACGCTCCTGCGCTTGGAACGCTGATTTCATGCACTCGTTGACGCAAAGGGTGTTTTCCCACTCTGCACAAGTGCGTATCACAATACTATGTTGAAAACTCGTTTCAGACGTGCTTTTACAGTTAAAATGACCAATATGATGAAAATGTGTTAAAAGCTCGAAAACATGAAAATCCACGCTTAGAAAGTTGTTACATGTCACATATGCTCGACTGCACTCATTTCACTCAAAATCAAGGCTACTTATAAAACGTTTGCTTTATGCGTGAAAAGGCGATAGAAACAGGCTGAAGGCGCTCCTTCTGAAGGAAAGCTGTTTTCATGCACTCAGTGACACAAAGTGTTGTTTTCCCACTCTGAACAAGTGCATATCACAATACTATGTTGAAAACTCGTTTCAGACGTGCTTTTACAGTTAAAATGACCAATATGATGAAAATGCGTTAAAAGCTCGAAAACATGAAAATCCATGCTTAGAAAGTTGTTTCATGTCACATATGCTCGACTGCACTCATTTCACTCAAAATCAATGTTTATTGTCAAACGTTTGCTTTATGCGTGAAAAGGCGATAGAAACAGGTTGAAGGCGCTCCTTCTGAAGGAAAGCTGTTTTCATGCACTCAGTCACACAAAGTGTTGTTTTCCCACTCTGCACAAGCGCATATCACAATACTATGTTGAAAACTCGTTTCAGACGTGCTTTTACAGTTAAAATGACCAATATGATAAAAATGTGTTAAAAGCTCGAAAACATGAAAATCCACGCTTAGAAAGTTGTTACATGCCACATATGCTCGACTGCACTCATTTCACTCAAAATCAAGGCTACTTATAAAACGTTTGCTTTATGCTCTGAAAAGGCGTTAGAAACAGGCTGCAGACGCTCCTGCGCTTGGAACGCTGATTTCATGCACTCGTTGACGCAAAGGGTGTTTTCCCACTCTGCACAAGTGCGTATCACAATACTATGTTGAAAACTCGTTTCAGACGTGCTTTTACAGTTAAAATGACCAATATGATGAAAATGTGTTAAAAGCTCGAAAACATGAAAATCCATGCTTAGAAAGTTGTTTCATGTCACATATGCTCGACTGCACTCATTTCACTCAAAATCAATGTTCCTTGTCAAACGTTTGCTTTATGCGTGAAAAGGCGATAGAAACAGGCTGAAGGCGCTCCTTCTGAAGGAAAGCTGTTTTCATGCACTCAGTGACCCAAAGTGTTGTTTTCCCACTCTGCACAAGTGCGTATCACAATACTATGTTGAAAACTCGTTTCAGACGTGCTTTTACAGTTAAAATGACCAATATGATGAAAATGTGTTAAAAGCTCGAAAACATGAAAATCCACGCTTAGAAAGTTGTTACATGTCACATATGCTCGACTGCACTCATTTCACTCAAAATCAATGTTCCTTGTCCAACGTTTGCTTTATGCTCTGAAAAGGCGTTAGAAACAGGCTGCAGACGCTCCTGCGCTTGGAACGCTGATTTCATGCACTCGGTGACGCAAAGGGTGTTTTCCCACTCTGCACAAGTGCGTATCACAATACTATGTTGAAAACTCGTTTCAGACGTGCTTTTACAGTTAAAATGACCAATATGATGAAAATGTGTTAAAAGCTCGAAAACATGAAAATCCACGCTTAGAAAGTTGTTACATGTCACATATGCTCGACTGCACTCATTTCACTCAAAATCAAGGATACTTATAAAACGTTTGCTTTATGCTCTGAAAAGGCGTTAGAAACAGGCTGCAGACGCTCCTGCGCTTGGAACGCTGATTTCATGCACTCGGTGACTCAAAGGGTGTTTTCCCACTCTGCACAAGTGCGTATCACAATACTATGTTGAAAACTCGTTTCAGACGTGCTTTTACAGTTAAAATGACCAATATGATGAAAATGTGTTAAAAGCTCGAAAACATGAAAATCCACGCTTAGAAAGTTGTTACATGTCACATATGCTCGACTGCACTCATTTCACTCAAAATCAAGGCTACTTATAAAACGTTTGCTTTATGCGTGAAAAGGCGATAGAAACAGGCTGAAGGCGCTCCTTCTGAAGGAAAGCTGTTTTCATGCACTCAGTGACACAAAGTGTTGTTTTCCCACTCTGAACAAGTGCATATCACAATACTATGTTGAAAACTCGTTTCAGACGTGCTTTTACAGTTAAAATGACCAATATGATGAAAATGCGTTAAAAGCTCGAAAACATGAAAATCCATGCTTAGAAAGTTGTTTCATGTCACATATGCTCGACTGCACTCATTTCACTCAAAATCAATGTTCCTTGTCAAACGTTTGCTTTATGCGTGAAAAGGCGATAGAAACAGGCTGAAGGCGCTCCTTCTGAAGGAAAGCTGTTTTCATGCACTCAGTGACCCAAAGTGTTGTTTTCCCACTCTGCACAAGTGCGTATCACAATACTATGTTGAAAACTCGTTTCAGACGTGCTTTTACAGTTAAAATGACCAATATGATGAAAATGTGTTAAAAGCTCGAAAACATGAAAATCCACGCTTAGAAAGTTGTTACATGTCACATATGCTCGACTGCACTCATTTCACTCAAATTCAATGTTCCTTGTCCAACGTTTGCTTTATGCTCTGAAAAGGCGTTAGAAACAGGCTGCAGACGCTCCTGCGCTTGGAACGCTGATTTCATGCACTCGGTGACGCAAAGGGTGTTTTCCCACTCTGCACAAGTGCGTATCACAATACTATGTTGAAAACTCGTTTCAGACGTGCTTTTACAGTTAAAATGACCAATATGATGAAAATGTGTTAAAAGCTCGAAAACATGAAAATCCACGCTTAGAAAGTTGTTACATGTCACATATGCTCGACTGCACTCATTTCACTCAAAATCAAGGCTACTTATAAAACGTTTGCTTTATGCGTGAAAAGGCGATAGAAACAGGCTGAAGGCGCTCCTTCTGAAGGAAAGCTGTTTTCATGCACTCAGTGACACAAAGTGTTGTTTTCCCACTCTGAACAAGTGCATATCACAATACTATGTTGAAAACTCGTTTCAGACGTGCTTTTACAGTTAAAATGACCAATATGATGAAAATGCGTTAAAAGCTCGAAAACATGAAAATCCACGCTTAGAAAGTTGTTACATGTCACATATGCTCGACTGCACTCATTTCACTCAAATTCAATGTTCCTTGTCCAACGTTTGCTTTATGCTCTGAAAAGGCGTTAGAAACAGGCTGCAGACGCTCCTGCGCTTGGAACGCTGATTTCATGCACTCGGTGACGCAAAGGGTGTTTTCCCACTCTGCACAAGTGCGTATCACAATACTATGTTGAAAACTCGTTTCATACGTGCTTTTACAGTTAAAATGACCAATATGATGAAAATGTATTAAAAGCTCGAAAACATGAAAATCCACGCTTAGAAAGTTGTTACATGTCACATATGCTCGACTGCACTCATTTCACTCAAAATCAATGTTCCTTGTCCAACGTTTGCTTTATGCTCTGAAAAGGCGTTAGAAACAGGCTGCAGACGCTCCTGCGCTTGGAACGCTGATTTCATGCACTAGGTGACGCAAAGGGTGTTTTCCCACTCTGCACAAGTGCGTATCACAATACTATGTTGAAGACTCGTTTCAGACGTGCTTTTACAGTTAAAATGACCAATATGATGAAAATGTGTTAAAAGCTCGAAAACATGAAAATCCACGCTTAGAAAGTTGTTACCTGTCACATATGCTCGACTGCACTCATTTCACTCAAAATCAATGTTCCTTGTCCAACGTTTGCTTTATGCTCTGAAAAGGCGTTAGAAACAGGCTGCAGACGCTCCTGCGCTTGGAACGCTGATTTCATGCACTCGGTGACGCAAAGGGTGTTTTCCCACTCTGCACAAGTGCGTATCACAATACTATGTTGAAAACTCGTTTCAGACGTGCTTTTACAGTTAAAATGACCAATATGATGAAAATGCGTTAAAAGCTCGAAAACATGAAAATCCATGCTTAGAAAGTTGTTTCATGTCACATATGCTCGACTGCACTCATTTCACTCAAAATCAAGGCTACTTATAAAACGTTTGCTTTATGCGTGAAAAGGCGATAGAAACAGGCTGAAGGCGCTCCTTCTGAAGGAAAGCTGTTTTCATGCACTCAGTGACACAACGTGTTGTTTTCCAAGTCTGAACAAGTGCATATCACAATACTATGTTGAAAACTCGTTTCAGACGTGCTTTTACAGTTAAAATGACCAATATGATGAAAATGTGTTAAAAGCTCGAAAACATGAAAATCCACGCTTAGAAAGTTGTTACATGTCACATATGCTCGACTGCACTCATTTCACTCAAAATCAATGTTCCTTGTCCAACGTTTGCTTTATGCTCTGAAAAGGCGTTAGAAACAGGCTGCAGACGCTCCTGCGCTTGGAATGCTGATTTCATGCACTCGGTGACGCAAAGGGTGTTTTCCCACTCTGCACAAGTGCGTATCACAATACTATGTTGAAAACTCGTTTCAGACGTGCTTTTACAGTTAAAATGACCAATATGATGAAAATGCGTTAAAAGCTCGAAACATGAAAATCCATGCTTAGAAAGTTGTTTCATGTCACATATGCTCGACTGCACTCATTTCACTCAAAATCAAGGCTACTTATAAAACGTTTGCTTTATGCTCTGAAAAGGCGTTAGAAACAGGCTGCAGACGCTCCTGCGCTTGGAACGCTGATTTCATGCACTCGGTGACGCAAAGGGTGTTTTCCCACTCTGCACAAGTGCGTATCACAATACTATGTTGAAAACTCGTTTCAGACGTGCTTTTACAGTTAAAATGACCAATATGATGAAAATGTGTTAAAAGCTCGAAAACATGAAAATCCACGCTTAGAAAGTTGTTACATGTCAAATATGCTCGACTGCACTCATTTCACTCAAATTCAATGTTCCTTGTCCAACGTTTGCTTTATGCTCTGAAAAGGCGTTAGAAACAGGCTGCAGACGCTCCTGCGCTTGGAACGCTGATTTCATGCACTCGGTGACGCAAAGGGTGTTTTCCCACTCTGCACAAGTGCGTATCACAATACTATGTTGAAAACTCGTTTCATACGTGCTTTTACAGTTAAAATGACCAATATGATGAAAATGTGTTAAAAGCTCGAAAACATGAAAATCCACGCTTAGAAAGTTGTTACATGTCACATATGCTCGACTGCACTCATTTCACTCAAAATCAATGTTCCTTGTCCAACGTTTGCTTTATGCTCTGAAAAGGCGTTAGAAACAGGCTGCAGACGCTCCTGCGCTTGGAACGCTGATTTCATGCACTCGGTGACGCAAAGGGTGTTTTCCCACTCTGCACAAGTGCGTATCACAATACTATGTTGAAAACTCGTTTCAGACGTGCTTTTACAGTTAAAATGACCAATATGATGAAAATGTGTTAAAAGCTCGAAAACATGAAAATCCACGCTTAGAAAGTTGTTACCTGTCACATATGCTCGACTGCACTCATTTCACTCAAAATCAAGGCTACTTATAAAACGTTTGCTTTATGCGTGAAAAGGCGATAGAAACAGGCTGAAGGCACTCCTTCTGAAGGAAAGCTGTTTTCATGCACTCAGTGACACAACGTGTTGTTTTCCAAGTCTGAACAAGTGCATATCACAATACTATGTTGAAAACTCGTTTCAGACGTGCTTTTACAGTTAAAATGACCAATATGATGAAAATGTGTTAAAAGCTCGAAAACATGAAAATCCACGCTTAGAAAGTTGTTACATGTCACATATGCTCGACTGCACTCATTTCACTCAAAATCAATGTTCCTTGTCCAACGTTTGCTTTATGCTCTGAAAAGGCGTTAGAAACAGGCTGCAGACGCTCCTGCGCTTGGAACGCTGATTTCATGCACTCGGTGACGCAAAGGGTGTTTTCCCACTCTGCACAAGTGCGTATCACAATACTATGTTGAAAACTCGTTTCAGACGTGCTTTTACAGTTAAAATGACCAATATGATGAAAATGTGTTAAAAGCTCGAAAACATGAAAATCCACGCTTAGAAAGTTGTTACATGTCACATATGCTCGACTGCACTCATTTCACTCAAAATCAAGGATACTTATAAAACGTTTGCTTTATGCTCTGAAAAGGCGTTAGAAACAGGCTGCAGACGCTCCTGCGCTTGGAACGCTGATTTCATGCACTCGGTGACTCAAAGGGTGTTTTCCCACTCTGCACAAGTGCGTATCACAATACTATGTTGAAAACTCGTTTCAGACGTGCTTTTACAGTTAAAATGACCAATATGATGAAAATGTGTTAAAAGCTCGAAAACATGAAAATCCACGCTTAGAAAGTTGTTACATGTCACATATGCTCGACTGCACTCATTTCACTCAAAATCAAGGCTACTTATAAAACGTTTGCTTTATGCGTGAAAAGGCGATAGAAACAGGCTGAAGGCGCTCCTTCTGAAGGAAAGCTGTTTTCATGCACTCAGTGACACAAAGTGTTGTTTTCCCACTCTGAACAAGTGCATATCACAATACTATGTTGAAAACTCGTTTCAGACGTGCTTTTACAGTTAAAATGACCAATATGATGAAAATGCGTTAAAAGCTCGAAAACATGAAAATCCATGCTTAGAAAGTTGTTTCATGTCACATATGCTCGACTGCACTCATTTCACTCAAAATCAATGTTCCTTGTCAAACGTTTGCTTTATGCGTGAAAAGGCGATAGAAACAGGCTGAAGGCGCTCCTTCTGAAGGAAAGCTGTTTTCATGCACTCAGTGACCCAAAGTGTTGTTTTCCCACTCTGCACAAGTGCGTATCACAATACTATGTTGAAAACTCGTTTCAGACGTGCTTTTACAGTTAAAATGACCAATATGATGAAAATGTGTTAAAAGCTCGAAAACATGAAAATCCACGCTTAGAAAGTTGTTACATGTCACATATGCTCGACTGCACTCATTTCACTCAAAATCAAGGCTACTTATAAAACGTTTGCTTTATGCTCTGAAAAGGCGTTAGAAACAGGCTGCAGACGCTCCTGCGCTTGGAACGCTGATTTCATGCACTCGGTGACGCAAAGGGTGTTTTCCCACTCTGCACAAGTGCGTATCACAATACTATGTTGAAAACTCGTTTCAGACGTGCTTTTACAGTTAAAATGACCAATATGATGAAAATGTGTTAAAAGCTCGAAAACATGAAAATCCACGCTTAGAAAGTTGTTACATGTCAAATATGCTCGACTGCACTCATTTCACTCAAAATCAATGTTCCTTGTCAAACGTTTGCATTATGCGTGAAAAGGCCATAGAAACAGGCTGAAGGCGCTCTTTCTGAAGGAAAGCTGTTTTCATGCACTCAGTGACACAAAGTGTTGTTTTCCCACTCTGAACAAGTGCATATCACAATACTATGTTGAAAACTCGTTTCAGACGTGCTTTTACAGTTAAAATGACCAATATGATGAAAATGTGTTAAAAGCTCGAAAACATGAAAATCCACGCTTAGAAAGTTGTTACATGTCACATATGCTCGACTGCACTCATTTCACTCAAAATCAATGTTCCTTGTCCAACGTTTGCTTTATGCTCTGAAAAGGCGTTAGAAACAGGCTGCAGACGCTCCTGCGCTTGGAACGCTGATTTCATGCACTCGGTGACGCAAAGGGTGTTTTCCCACTCTGCACAAGTGCGTATCACAATACTATGTTGAAAACTCGTTTCAGACGTGCTTTTACAGTTAAAATGACCAATATGATGAAAATGTGTTAAAAGCTCGAAAACATGAAAATCCACGCTTAGAAAGTTGTTACATGTCACATATGCTCGACTGCACTCATTTCACTCAAAATCAAGGATACTTATAAAACGTTTGCTTTATGCTCTGAAAAGGCGTTAGAAACAGGCTGCAGACGCTCCTGCGCTTGGAACGCTGATTTCATGCACTCGGTGACGCAAAGGGTGTTTTCCCACTCGGCACAAGTGCGTATCACAATACTATGTTGAAAACTCGTTTCAGACGTGCTTTTACAGTTAAAATGACCAATATGATGAAAATGCGTTAAAAGCTCGAAAACATGAAAATCCATGCTTAGAAAGTTGTTTCATGTCACATATGCTCGACTGCACTCATTTCACTCAAAATCAATGTTCCTTGTCAAACGTTTGCTTTATGCGTGAAAAGGCGATAGAAACAGGCTGAAGGCGCTCCTTCTGAAGGAAAGCTGTTTTCATGCACTCAGTGACCCAAAGTGTTGTTTTCCCACTCTGCACAAGTGCGTATCACAATACTATGTTGAAGACTCGTTTCAGACGTGCTTTTACAGTTAAAATGACCAATATGATGAAAATGTGTTAAAAGCTCGAAAACATGAAAATCCACGCTTAGAAAGTTGTTACCTGTCACATATGCTCGACTGCACTCATTTCACTCAAAATCAATGTTCCTTGTCCAACGTTTGCTTTATGCTCTGAAAAGGCGTTAGAAACAGGCTGCAGACGCTCCTGCGCTTGGAACGCTGATTTCATGCACTCGGTGACGCAAAGGGTGTTTTCCCACTCTGCACAAGTGCGTATCACAATACTATGTTGAAAACTCGTTTCAGACGTGCTTTTACAGTTAAAATGACCAATATGATGAAAATGCGTTAAAAGCTCAAAAACATGAAAATCCATGCTTAGAAAGTTGTTTCATGTCACATATGCTCGACTGCACTCATTTCACTCAAAATCAAGGCTACTTATAAAACGTTTGCTTTATGCGTGAAAAGGCGATAGAAACAGGCTGAAGGCGCTCCTTCTGAAGGAAAGCTGTTTTCATGCACTCAGTGACACAACGTGTTGTTTTCCAAGTCTGAACAAGTGCATATCACAATACTATGTTGAAAACTCGTTTCAGACGTGCTTTTACAGTTAAAATGACCAATATGATGAAAATGTGTTAAAAGCTCGAAAACATGAAAATCCACGCTTAGAAAGTTGTTACATGTCACATATGCTCGACTGCACTCATTTCACTCAAAATCAATGTTCCTTGTCCAACGTTTGCTTTATGCTCTGAAAAGGCGTTAGAAACAGGCTGCAGACGCTCCTGCGCTTGGAACGCTGATTTCATGCACTCGGTGACGCAAAGGGTGTTTTCCCACTCTGCACAAGTGCGTATCACAATACTATGTTGAAAACTCGTTTCAGACGTGCTTTTACAGTTAAAATGACCAATATGATGAAAATGCGTTAAAAGCTCGAAACATGAAAATCCATGCTTAGAAAGTTGTTTCATGTCACATATGCTCGACTGCACTCATTTCACTCAATATCAAGGCTACTTATAAAACGTTTGCTTTATGCTCTGAAAAGGCGTTAGAAACAGGCTGCAGACGCTCCTGCGCTTGGAACGCTGATTTCATGCACTCGGTGACGCAAAGGGTGTTTTCCCACTCTGCACAAGTGCGTATCACAATACTATGTTGAAAACTCGTTTCAGACGTGCTTTTACAGTTAAAATGACCAATATGATGAAAATGTGTTAAAAGCTCGAAAACATGAAAATCCACGCTTAGAAAGTTGTTACATGTCAAATATGCTCGACTGCACTCATTTCACTCAAATTCAATGTTCCTTGTCCAACGTTTGCTTTATGCTCTGAAAAGGCGTTAGAAACAGGCTGCAGACGCTCCTGCGCTTGGAACGCTGATTTCATGCACTCGGTGACGCAAAGGGTGTTTTCCCACTCTGCACAAGTGCGTATCACAATACTATGTTGAAAACTCGTTTCATACGTGCTTTTACAGTTAAAATGACCAATATGATGAAAATGTGTTAAAAGCTCGAAAACATGAAAATCCACGCTTAGAAAGTTGTTACATGTCACATATGCTCGACTGCACTCATTTCACTCAAAATCAATGTTCCTTGTCCAACGTTTGCTTTATGCTCTGAAAAGGCGTTAGAAACAGGCTGCAGACGCTCCTGCGCTTGGAACGCTGATTTCATGCACTCGGTGACGCAAAGGGTGTTTTCCCACTCTGCACAAGTGCGTATCACAATACTATGTTGAAAACTCGTTTCAGACGTGCTTTTACAGTTAAAATGACCAATATGATGAAAATGTGTTAAAAGCTCGAAAACATGAAAATCCACGCTTAGAAAGTTGTTACCTGTCACATATGCTCGACTGCACTCATTTCACTCAAAATCAAGGCTACTTATAAAACGTTTGCTTTATGCGTGAAAAGGCGATAGAAACAGGCTGAAGGCGCTCCTTCTGAAGGAAAGCTGTTTTCATGCACTCAGTGACACAACGTGTTGTTTTCCAAGTCTGAACAAGTGCATATCACAATACTATGTTGAAAACTCGTTTCAGACGTGCTTTTACAGTTAAAATGACCAATATGATGAAAATGTGTTAAAAGCTCGAAAACATGAAAATCCACGCTTAGAAAGTTGTTACATGTCACATATGCTCGACTGCACTCATTTCACTCAAAATCAATGTTCCTTGTCCAACGTTTGCTTTATGCTCTGAAAAGGCGTTAGAAACAGGCTGCAGACGCTCTTGCGCTTGGAACGCTGATTTCATGCACTCGGTGACGCAAAGGGTGTTTTCCCACTCTGCACAAGTGCGTATCACAATACTATGTTGAAAACTCGTTTCAGACGTGCTTTTACAGTTAAAATGACCAATATGATGAAAATGCGTTAAAAGCTCGAAAACATGAAAATCCATGCTTAGAAAGTTGTTTCATGTCACATATGCTCGACTGCACTCATTTCACTCAAAATCAATGTTCCTTGTCAAACGTTTGCTTTATGCGTGAAAAGGCGATAGAAACAGGCTGAAGGCGCTCCTTCTGAAGGAAAGCTGTTTTCATGCACTCAGTGACCCAAAGTGTTGTTTTCCCACTCTGCACAAGTGCGTATCACAATACTATGTTGAAAACTCGTTTCAGACGTGCTTTTACAGTTAAAATGACCAATATGATGAAAATGTGTTAAAAGCTCGAAAACATGAAAATCCACGCTTAGAAAGTTGTTACATGTCACATATGCTCGACTGCACTCATTTCACTCAAAATCAAGGCTACTTATAAAACGTTTGCTTTATGCTCTGAAAAGGCGTTAGAAACAGGCTGCAGACGCTCCTGCGCTTGGAACGCTGATTTCATGCACTCGGTGACGCAAAGGGTGTTTTCCCACTCTGCACAAGTGCGTATCACAATACTATGTTGAAAACTCGTTTCAGACGTGCTTTTACAGTTAAAATGACCAATATGATGAAAATGTGTTAAAAGCTCGAAAACATGAAAATCCACGCTTAGAAAGTTGTTACATGTCAAATATGCTCGACTGCACTCATTTCACTCAAAATCAATGTTCCTTGTCAAACGTTTGCATTATGCGTGAAAAGGCCATAGAAACAGGCTGAAGGCGCTCTTTCTGAAGGAAAGCTGTTTTCATGCACTCAGTGACACAAAGTGTTGTTTTCCCACTCTGAACAAGTGCATATCACAATACTATGTTGAAAACTCGTTTCAGACGTGCTTTTACAGTTAAAATGACCAATATGATGAAAATGTGTTAAAAGCTCGAAAACATGAAAATCCACGCTTAGAAAGTTGTTACATGTCACATATGCTCGACTGCACTCATTTCACTCAAAATCAAGGCTACTTATAAAACGTTTGCTTTATGCTCTGAAAAGGCGTTAGAAACAGGCTGCAGACGCTCCTGCGCTTGGAACGCTGATTTCATGCACTCGGTGACGCAAAGGGTGTTTTCCCACTCTGCACAAGTGCGTATCACAATACTATGTTGAAAACTCGTTTCAGACGTGCTTTTACAGTTAAAATGACCAATATGATGAAAATGTGTTAAAAGCTCGAAAACATGAAAATCCACGCTTAGAAAGTTGTTACATGTCACATATGCTCGACTGCACTCATTTCACTCAAAATCAAGGCTACTTATAAAACGTTTGCTTTATGCGTGAAAAGGCGATAGAAACAGGCTGAAGGCGCTCCTTCTGAAGGAAAGCTGTTTTCATGCACTCAGTGACACAAAGTGTTGTTTTCCCACTCTGAACAAGTGCATATCACAATACTATGTTGAAAACTCGTTTCAGACGTGCTTTTACAGTTAAAATGACCAATATGATGAAAATGCGTTAAAAGCTCGAAAACATGAAAATCCATGCTTAGAAAGTTGTTTCATGTCACATATGCTCGACTGCACTCATTTCACTCAAAATCAATGTTTATTGTCAAACGTTTGCTTTATGCGTGAAAAGGCGATAGAAACAGGTTGAAGGCGCTCCTTCTGAAGGAAAGCTGTTTTCATGCACTCAGTGACACAACGTGTTGTTTTCCAAGTCTGAACAAGTGCATATCACAATACTATGTTGAAAACTCGTTTCAGACGTGCTTTTACAGTTAAAATGACCAATATGATGAAAATGTGTTAAAAGCTCGAAAACATGAAAATCCACGCTTAGAAAGTTGTTACATGTCACATATGCTCGACTGCACTCATTTCACTCAAAATCAATGTTCCTTGTCCAACGTTTGCTTTATGCTCTGAAAAGGCGTTAGAAACAGGCTGCAGACGCTCCTGCGCTTGGAACGCTGATTTCATGCACTCGGTGACGCAAAGGGTGTTTTCCCACTCTGCACAAGTGCGTATCACAATACTATGTTGAAAACTCGTTTCAGACGTGCTTTTACAGTTAAAATGACCAATATGATGAAAATGCGTTAAAAGCTCGAAAACATGAAAATCCATGCTTAGAAAGTTGTTTCATGTCACATATGCTCGACTGCACTCATTTCACTCAAAATCAATATTCCTTGTCAAACGTTTGCTTTATGCGTGAAAAGGCGATAGAAACAGGCTGAAGGCGCTCCTTCTGAAGGAAAGCTGTTTTCATGCACTCAGTGACCCAAAGTGTTGTTTTCCCACTCTGCACAAGTGCGTATCACAATACTATGTTGAAAACTCGTTTCAGACGTGCTTTTACAGTTAAAATGACCAATATGATGAAAATGTGTTAAAAGCTCGAAAACATGAAAATCCACGCTTAGAAAGTTGTTACATGTCACATATGCTCGACTGCACTCATTTCACTCAAAATCAATGTTCCTTGTCCAACGTTTGCTTTATGCTCTGAAAAGGCGTTAGAAACAGGCTGCAGACGCTCCTGCGCTTGGAACGCTGATTTCATGCACTCGGTGACGCAAAGGGTGTTTTCCCACTCTGCACAAGTGCGTATCACAATACTATGTTGAAAACTCGTTTCAGACGTGCTTTTACAGTTAAAATGACCAATATGATGAAAATGTGTTAAAAGCTCGAAAACATGAAAATCCACGCTTAGAAAGTTGTTACATGTCACATATGCTCGACTGCACTCATTTCACTCAAAATCAAGGATACTTATAAAACGTTTGCTTTATGCTCTGAAAAGGCGTTAGAAACAGGCTGCAGACGCTCCTGCGCTTGGAACGCTGATTTCATGCACTCGGTGACTCAAAGGGTGTTTTCCCACTCTGCACAAGTGCGTATCACAATACTATGTTGAAAACTCGTTTCAGACGTGCTTTTACAGTTAAAATGACCAATATGATGAAAATGTGTTAAAAGCTCGAAAACATGAAAATCCACGCTTAGAAAGTTGTTACATGTCACATATGCTCGACTGCTCTCATTTCACTCAAAATCAAGGCTACTTATAAAACGTTTGCTTTATGCGTGAAAAGGCGATAGAAACAGGCTGAAGGCGCTCCTTCTGAAGGAAAGCTGTTTTCATGCACTCAGTGACACAAAGTGTTGTTTTCCCACTCTGAACAAGTGCATATCACAATACTATGTTGAAAACTCGTTTCAGACGTGCTTTTACAGTTAAAATGACCAATATGATGAAAATGCGTTAAAAGCTCGAAAACATGAAAATCCATGCTTAGAAAGTTGTTTCATGTCACATATGCTCGACTGCACTCATTTCACTCAAAATCAATGTTCCTTGTCAAACGTTTGCTTTATGCGTGAAAAGGCGATAGAAACAGGCTGAAGGCGCTCCTTCTGAAGGGAAGCTGTTTTCATGCACTCAGTGACCCAAAGTGTTGTTTTCCCACTCTGCACAAGTGCGTATCACAATACTATGTTGAAAACTCGTTTCAGACGTGCTTTTACAGTTAAAATGACCAATATGATGAAAATGTGTTAAAAGCTCGAAAACATGAAAATCCACGCTTAGAAAGTTGTTACATGTCACATATGCTCGACTGCACTCATTTCACTCAAAATCAAGGCTACTTATAAAACGTTTGCTTTATGCTCTGAAAAGGCGTTAGAAACAGGCTGCAGACGCTCCTGCGCTTGGAACGCTGATTTCATGCACTCGGTGACGCAAAGGGTGTTTTCCCACTCTGCACAAGTGCGTATCACAATACTATGTTGAAAACTCGTTTCAGACGTGCTTTTACAGTTAAAATGACCAATATGATGAAAATGTGTTAAAAGCTCGAAAACATGAAAATCCACGCTTAGAAAGTTGTTACATGTCAAATATGCTCGACTGCACTCATTTCACTCAAAATCAATGTTCCTTGTCAAACGTTTGCATTATGCGTGAAAAGGCCATAGAAACAGGCTGAAGGCGCTCTTTCTGAAGGAAAGCTGTTTTCATGCACTCAGTGACACAAAGTGTTGTTTTCCCACTCTGAACAAGTGCATATCACAATACTATGTTGAAAACTCGTTTCAGACGTGCTTTTACAGTTAAAATGACCAATATGATGAAAATGTGTTAAAAGCTCGAAAACATGAAAATCCACGCTTAGAAAGTTGTTACATGTCACATATGCTCGACTGCACTCATTTCACTCAAAATCAAGGCTACTTATAAAACGTTTGCTTTATGCGTGAAAAGGCGATAGAAACAGGCTGAAGGCGCTCCTTCTGAAGGAAAGCTGTTTTCATGCACTCAGTGACACAAAGTGTTGTTTTCCCACTCTGAACAAGTGCATATCACAATACTATGTTGAAAACTCGTTTCAGACGTGCTTTTACAGTTAAAATGACCAATATGATGAAAATGCGTTAAAAGCTCGAAAACATGAAAATCCATGCTTAGAAAGTTGTTTCATGTCACATATGCTCGACTGCACTCATTTCACTCAAAATCAATGTTTATTGTCAAACGTTTGCTTTATGCGTGAAAAGGCGATAGAAACAGGTTGAAGGCGCTCCTTCTGAAGGAAAGCTGTTTTCATGCACTCAGTGACACAACGTGTTGTTTTCCAAGTCTGAACAAGTGCATATCACAATACTATGTTGAAAACTCGTTTCAGACGTGCTTTTACAGTTAAAATGACCAATATGATGAAAATGTGTTAAAAGCTCGAAAACATGAAAATCCACGCTTAGAAAGTTGTTACATGTCACATATGCTCGACTGCACTCATTTCACTCAAAATCAATGTTCCTTGTCCAACGTTTGCTTTATGCTCTGAAAAGGCGTTAGAAACAGGCTGCAGACGCTCCTGCGCTTGGAACGCTGATTTCATGCACTCGGTGACGCAAAGGGTGTTTTCCCACTCTGCACAAGTGCGTATCACAATACTATGTTGAAAACTCGTTTCAGACGTGCTTTTACAGTTAAAATGACCAATATGATGAAAATGCGTTAAAAGCTCGAAAACATGAAAATCCATGCTTAGAAAGTTGTTTCATGTCACATATGCTCGACTGCACTCATTTCACTCAAAATCAATATTCCTTGTCAAACGTTTGCTTTATGCGTGAAAAGGCGATAGAAACAGGCTGAAGGCGCTCCTTCTGAAGGAAAGCTGTTTTCATGCACTCAGTGACCCAAAGTGTTGTTTTCCCACTCTGCACAAGTGCGTATCACAATACTATGTTGAAAACTCGTTTCAGACGTGCTTTTACAGTTAAAATGACCAATATGATGAAAATGTGTTAAAAGCTCGAAAACATGAAAATCCACGCTTAGAAAGTTGTTACATGTCACATATGCTCGACTGCACTCATTTCACTCAAAATCAATGTTCCTTGTCCAACGTTTGCTTTATGCTCTGAAAAGGCGTTAGAAACAGGCTGCAGACGCTCCTGCGCTTGGAACGCTGATTTCATGCACTCGGTGACGCAAAGGGTGTTTTCCCACTCTGCACAAGTGCGTATCACAATACTATGTTGAAAACTCGTTTCAGACGTGCTTTTACAGTTAAAATGACCAATATGATGAAAATGTGTTAAAAGCTCGAAAACATGAAAATCCACGCTTAGAAAGTTGTTACATGTCACATATGCTCGACTGCACTCATTTCACTCAAAATCAAGGATACTTATAAAACGTTTGCTTTATGCTCTGAAAAGGCGTTAGAAACAGGCTGCAGACGCTCCTGCGCTTGGAACGCTGATTTCATGCACTCGGTGACTCAAAGGGTGTTTTCCCACTCTGCACAAGTGCGTATCACAATACTATGTTGAAAACTCGTTTCAGACGTGCTTTTACAGTTAAAATGACCAATATGATGAAAATGTGTTAAAAGCTCGAAAACATGAAAATCCACGCTTAGAAAGTTGTTACATGTCACATATGCTCGACTGCTCTCATTTCACTCAAAATCAAGGCTACTTATAAAACGTTTGCTTTATGCGTGAAAAGGCGATAGAAACAGGCTGAAGGCGCTCCTTCTGAAGGAAAGCTGTTTTCATGCACTCAGTGACACAAAGTGTTGTTTTCCCACTCTGAACAAGTGCATATCACAATACTATGTTGAAAACTCGTTTCAGACGTGCTTTTACAGTTAAAATGACCAATATGATGAAAATGCGTTAAAAGCTCGAAAACATGAAAATCCATGCTTAGAAAGTTGTTTCATGTCACATATGCTCGACTGCACTCATTTCACTCAAAATCAATGTTCCTTGTCAAACGTTTGCTTTATGCGTGAAAAGGCGATAGAAACAGGCTGAAGGCGCTCCTTCTGAAGGGAAGCTGTTTTCATGCACTCAGTGACCCAAAGTGTTGTTTTCCCACTCTGCACAAGTGCGTATCACAATACTATGTTGAAAACTCGTTTCAGACGTGCTTTTACAGTTAAAATGACCAATATGATGAAAATGTGTTAAAAGCTCGAAAACATGAAAATCCACGCTTAGAAAGTTGTTACATGTCACATATGCTCGACTGCACTCATTTCACTCAAAATCAAGGCTACTTATAAAACGTTTGCTTTATGCTCTGAAAAGGCGTTAGAAACAGGCTGCAGACGCTCCTGCGCTTGGAACGCTGATTTCATGCACTCGGTGACGCAAAGGGTGTTTTCCCACTCTGCACAAGTGCGTATCACAATACTATGTTGAAAACTCGTTTCAGACGTGCTTTTACAGTTAAAATGACCAATATGATGAAAATGTGTTAAAAGCTCGAAAACATGAAAATCCACGCTTAGAAAGTTGTTACATGTCAAATATGCTCGACTGCACTCATTTCACTCAAAATCAATGTTCCTTGTCAAACGTTTGCATTATGCGTGAAAAGGCCATAGAAACAGGCTGAAGGCGCTCTTTCTGAAGGAAAGCTGTTTTCATGCACTCAGTGACACAAAGTGTTGTTTTCCCACTCTGAACAAGTGCATATCACAATACTATGTTGAAAACTCGTTTCAGACGTGCTTTTACAGTTAAAATGACCAATATGATGAAAATGTGTTAAAAGCTCGAAAACATGAAAATCCACGCTTAGAAAGTTGTTACATGTCACATATGCTCGACTGCACTCATTTCACTCAAAATCAATGTTCCTTGTCCAACGTTTGCTTTATGCTCTGAAAAGGCGTTAGAAACAGGCTGCAGACGCTCCTGCGCTTGGAACGCTGATTTCATGCACTCGGTGACGCAAAGGGTGTTTTCCCACTCTGCACAAGTGCGTATCACAATACTATGTTGAAAACTCGTTTCAGACGTGCTTTTACAGTTAAAATGACCAATATGATGAAAATGTGTTAAAAGCTCGAAAACATGAAAATCCACGCTTAGAAAGTTGTTACATGTCACATATGCTCGACTGCACTCATTTCACTCAAAATCAAGGATACTTATAAAACGTTTGCTTTATGCTCTGAAAAGGCGTTAGAAACAGGCTGCAGACGCTCCTGCGCTTGGAACGCTGATTTCATGCACTCGGTGACTCAAAGGGTGTTTTCCCACTCTGCACAAGTGCGTATCACAATACTATGTTGAAAACTCGTTTCAGACGTGCTTTTACAGTTAAAATGACCAATATGATGAAAATGTGTTAAAAGCTCGAAAACATGAAAATCCACGCTTAGAAAGTTGTTACATGTCACATATGCTCGACTGCACTCATTTCACTCAAAATCAAGGCTACTTATAAAACGTTTGCTTTATGCGTGAAAAGGCGATAGAAACAGGCTGAAGGCGCTCCTTCTGAAGGAAAGCTGTTTTCATGCACTCAGTGACACAAAGTGTTGTTTTCCCACTCTGAACAAGTGAATATCACAATACTATGTTGAAAACTCGTTTCAGACGTGCTTTTACAGTTAAAATGACCAATATGATGAAAATGCGTTAAAAGCTCGAAAACATGAAAATCCATGCTTAGAAAGTTGTTTCATGTCACATATGCTCGACTGCACTCATTTCACTCAAAATCAATGTTCCTTGTCAAACGTTTGCTTTATGCGTGAAAAGGCGATAGAAACAGGCTGAAGGCGCTCCTTCTGAAGGAAAGCTGTTTTCATGCACTCAGTGACAGAAAGTGTTGTTTTCCCACTCTGCACAAGTGCGTATCACAATACTATGTTGAAAACTTGTTTCAGACGTGCTTTTACAGTTAAAATGACCAATATGATGAAAATGTGTTAAAAGCTCGAAAACATGAAAATCCACGCTTAGAAAGTTGTTACATGTCACATATGCTCGACTGCACTCGTTTCACTCAAAATCAAGGCTACTTATAAAACGTTTGCTTTATGCTCTGAAAAGGCGTTAGAAACAGGCTGCAGACGCTCCTGCGCTTGGAACGCTGATTTCATGCACTCGGTGACGCAAAGGGTGTTTTCCCACTCTGCACAAGTGCGTATCACAATACTATGTTGAAAACTCGTTTCAGACGTGCTTTTACAGTTAAAATGACCAATATGATGAAAATGCGTTAAAAGCTCGAAAACATGAAAATCCATGCTTAGAAAGTTGTTTCATGTCACATATGCTCGACTGCACTCATTTCACTCAAAATCAATGTTCCTTGTCAAACGTTTGCTTTATGCGTGAAAAGGCGATAGAAACAGGCTGAAGGCGCTCCTTCTGAAGGAAAGCTGTTTTCATGCACTCAGTGACCCAAAGTGTTGTTTTCCCACTCTGCACAAGTGCGTATCACAATACTATGTTGAAAACTCGTTTCAGACGTGCTTTTACAGTTAAAATGACCAATATGATGAAAATGTGTTAAAAGCTCGAAAACATGAAAATCCACGCTTAGAAAGTTGTTACATGTCACATATGCTCGACTGCACTCATTTCACTCAAAATCAAGGCTACTTATAAAACGTTTGCTTTATGCTCTGAAAAGGCGTTAGAAACAGGCTGCAGACGCTCCTGCGCTTGGAACGCTGATTTCATGCACTCGGTGACGCAAAGGGTGTTTTCCCACTCTGCACAAGTGCGTATCACAATACTATGTTGAAAACTCGTTTCAGACGTGCTTTTACAGTTAAAATGACCAATATGATGAAAATGTGTTAAAAGCTCGAAAACATGAAAATCCACGCTTAGAAAGTTGTTACATGTCAAATATGCTCGACTGCACTCATTTCACTCAAAATCAATGTTCCTTGTCAAACGTTTGCATTATGCGTGAAAAGGCCATAGAAACAGGCTGAAGGCGCTCTTTCTGAAGGAAAGCTGTTTTCATGCACTCAGTGACACAAAGTGTTGTTTTCCCACTCTGAACAAGTGCATATCACAATACTATGTTGAAAACTCGTTTCAGACGTGCTTTTACAGTTAAAATGACCAATATGATGAAAATGTGTTAAAAGCTCGAAAACATGAAAATCCACGCTTAGAAAGTTGTTACATGTCACATATGCTCGACTGCACTCATTTCACTCAAAATCAAGGCTACTTATAAAACGTTTGCTTTATGCTCTGAAAAGGCGTTAGAAACAGGCTGCAGACGCTCCTGCGCTTGGAACGCTGATTTCATGCACTCGGTGACGCAAAGGGTGTTTTCCCACTCTGCACAAGTGCGTATCACAATACTATGTTGAAAACTCGTTTCAGACGTGCTTTTACAGTTAAAATGACCAATATGATGAAAATGTGTTAAAAGCTCGAAAACATGAAAATCCACGCTTAGAAAGTTGTTACATGTCACATATGCTCGACTGCACTCATTTCACTCAAAATCAAGGCTACTTATAAAACGTTTGCTTTATGCGTGAAAAGGCGATAGAAACAGGCTGAAGGCGCTCCTTCTGAAGGAAAGCTGTTTTCATGCACTCAGTGACACAAAGTGTTGTTTTCCCACTCTGAACAAGTGCATATCACAATACTATGTTGAAAACTCGTTTCAGAAGTGCTTTTACAGTTAAAATGACCAATATGATGAAAATGCGTTAAAAGCTCGAAAACATGAAAATCCATGCTTAGAAAGTTGTTTCATGTCACATATGCTCGACTGCACTCATTTCACTCAAAATCAATGTTTATTGTCAAACGTTTGCTTTATGCGTGAAAAGGCGATAGAAACAGGTTGAAGGCGCTCCTTCTGAAGGAAAGCTGTTTTCATGCACTCAGTCACACAAAGTGTTGTTTTCCCACTCTGCACAAGCGCATATCACAATACTATGTTGAAAACTCGTTTCAGACGTGCTTTTACAGTTAAAATGACCAATATGATAAAAATGTGTTAAAAGCTCGAAAACATGAAAATCCACGCTTAGAAAGTTGTTACATGCCACATATGCTCGACTGCACTCATTTCACTCAAAATCAAGGCTACTTATAAAACGTTTGCTTTATGCTCTGAAAAGGCGTTAGAAACAGGCTGCAGACGCTCCTGCGCTTGGAACGCTGATTTCATGCACTCGTTGACGCAAAGGGTGTTTTCCCACTCTGCACAAGTGCGTATCACAATACTATGTTGAAAACTCGTTTCAGACGTGCTTTTACAGTTAAAATGACCAATATGATGAAAATGTGTTAAAAGCTCGAAAACATGAAAATCCACGCTTAGAAAGTTGTTACATGTCACATATGCTCGACTGCACTCATTTCACTCAAAATCAAGGCTACTTATAAAACGTTTGCTTTATGCGTGAAAAGGCGATAGAAACAGGCTGAAGGCGCTCCTTCTGAAGGAAAGCTGTTTTCATGCACTCAGTGACACAAAGTGTTGTTTTCCCACTCTGAACAAGTGCATATCACAATACTATGTTGAAAACTCGTTTCAGACGTGCTTTTACAGTTAAAATGACCAATATGATGAAAATGCGTTAAAAGCTCGAAAACATGAAAATCCATGCTTAGAAAGTTGTTTCATGTCACATATGCTCGACTGCACTCATTTCACTCAAAATCAATGTTTATTGTCAAACGTTTGCTTTATGCGTGAAAAGGCGATAGAAACAGGTTGAAGGCGCTCCTTCTGAAGGAAAGCTGTTTTCATGCACTCAGTCACACAAAGTGTTGTTTTCCCACTCTGCACAAGCGCATATCACAATACTATGTTGAAAACTCGTTTCAGACGTGCTTTTACAGTTAAAATGACCAATATGATAAAAATGTGTTAAAAGCTCGAAAACATGAAAATCCACGCTTAGAAAGTTGTTACATGCCACATATGCTCGACTGCACTCATTTCACTCAAAATCAAGGCTACTTATAAAACGTTTGCTTTATGCTCTGAAAAGGCGTTAGAAACAGGCTGCAGACGCTCCTGCGCTTGGAACGCTGATTTCATGCACTCGTTGACGCAAAGGGTGTTTTCCCACTCTGCACAAGTGCGTATCACAATACTATGTTGAAAACTCGTTTCAGACGTGCTTTTACAGTTAAAATGACCAATATGATGAAAATGTGTTAAAAGCTCGAAAACATGAAAATCCACGCTTAGAAAGTTGTTACATGTCACATATGCTCGACTGCACTCATTTCACTCAAAATCAAGGCTACTTATAAAACGTTTGCTTTATGCTCTGAAAAGGCGTTAGAAACAGGCTGCAGACGCTCCTGCGCTTGGAACGCTGATTTCATGCACTCGGTGACGCAAAGGGTGTTTTCCCACTCTGCACAAGTGCGTATCACAATACTATGTTGAAAACTCGTTTCAGACGTGCTTTTACAGTTAAAATGACCAATATGATGAAAATGTGTTAAAAGCTCGAAAACATGAAAATCCACGCTTAGAAAGTTGTTACATGTCACATATGCTCGACTGCACTCATTTCACTCAAAATCAAGGCTACTTATAAAACGTTTGCTTTATGCGTGAAAAGGCAATAGAAACAGGCTGAAGGCGCTCCTTCTGAAGGAAAGCTGTTTTCATGCACTCAGTGACACAAAGTGTTGTTTTCCCACTCTGAACAAGTGCATATCACAATACTATGTTGAAAACTCGTTTCAGACGTGCTTTTACAGTTAAAATGACCAATATGATGAAAATGCGTTAAAAGCTCGAAAACATGAAAATCCACGCTTAGAAAGTTGTTACATGTCACATATGCTCGACTGCACTCATTTCACTCAAATTCAATGTTCCTTGTCCAACGTTTGCTTTATGCTCTGAAAAGGCGTTAGAAACAGGCTGCAGACGCTCCTGCGCTTGGAACGCTGATTTCATGCACTCGGTGACGCAAAGGGTGTTTTCCCACTCTGCACAAGTGCGTATCACAATACTATGTTGAAAACTCGTTTCAGACGTGCTTTTACAGTTAAAATGACCAATATGATGAAAATGTGTTAAAAGCTCGAAAACATGAAAATCCACGCTTAGAAAGTTGTTACATGTCACATATGCTCGACTGCACTCATTTCACTCAAAATCAAGGCTACTTATAAAACGTTTGCTTTATGCGTGAAAAGGCGATAGAAACAGGCTGAAGGCGCTCCTTCTGAAGGAAAGCTGTTTTCATGCACTCAGTGACACAAAGTGTTGTTTTCCCACTCTGAACAAGTGCATATCACAATACTATGTTGAAAACTCGTTTCAGACGTGCTTTTACAGTTAAAATGACCAATATGATGAAAATGCGTTAAAAGCTCGAAAACATGAAAATCCACGCTTAGAAAGTTGTTACATGTCACATATGCTCGACTGCACTCATTTCACTCAAATTCAATGTTCCTTGTCCAACGTTTGCTTTATGCTCTGAAAAGGCGTTAGAAACAGGCTGCAGACGCTCCTGCGCTTGGAACGCTGATTTCATGCACTCGGTGACGCAAAGGGTGTTTTCCCACTCTGCACAAGTGCGTATCACAATACTATGTTGAAAACTCGTTTCATACGTGCTTTTACAGTTAAAATGACCAATATGATGAAAATGTATTAAAAGCTCGAAAACATGAAAATCCACGCTTAGAAAGTTGTTACATGTCACATATGCTCGACTGCACTCATTTCACTCAAAATCAATGTTCCTTGTCCAACGTTTGCTTTATGCTCTGAAAAGGCGTTAGAAACAGGCTGCAGACGCTCCTGCGCTTGGAACGCTGATTTCATGCACTCGGTGACGCAAAGGGTGTTTTCCCACTCTGCACAAGTGCGTATCACAATACTATGTTGAAAACTCGTTTCAGACGTGCTTTTACAGTTAAAATGACCAATATGATGAAAATGTGTTAAAAGCTCGAAAACATGAAAATCCACGCTTAGAAAGTTGTTACCTGTCACATATGCTCGACTGCACTCATTTCACTCAAAATCAATGTTCCTTGTCCAACGTTTGCTTTATGCTCTGAAAAGGCGTTAGAAACAGGCTGCAGACGCTCCTGCGCTTGGAACGCTGATTTCATGCACTCGGTGACGCAAAGGGTGTTTTCCCACTCTGCACAAGTGCGTATCACAATACTATGTTGAAAACTCGTTTCAGACGTGCTTTTACAGTTAAAATGACCAATATGATGAAAATGCGTTAAAAGCTCGAAAACATGAAAATCCATGCTTAGAAAGTTGTTTCATGTCACATATGCTCGACTGCACTCATTTCACTCAAAATCAAGGCTACTTATAAAACGTTTGCTTTATGCGTGAAAAGGCGATAGAAACAGGCTGAAGGCGCTCCTTCTGAAGGAAAGCTGTTTTCATGCACTCAGTGACACAACGTGTTGTTTTCCAAGTCTGAACAAGTGCATATCACAATACTATGTTGAAAACTCGTTTCAGACGTGCTTTTACAGTTAAAATGACCAATATGATGAAAATGTGTTAAAAGCTCGAAAACATGAAAATCCACGCTTAGAAAGTTGTTACATGTCACATATGCTCGACTGCACTCATTTCACTCAAAATCAATGTTCCTTGTCCAACGTTTGCTTTATGCTCTGAAAAGGCGTTAGAAACAGGCTGCAGACGCTCCTGCGCTTGGAACGCTGATTTCATGCACTCGGTGACGCAAAGGGTGTTTTCCCACTCTGCACAAGTGCGTATCACAATACTATGTTGAAAACTCGTTTCAGACGTGCTTTTACAGTTAAAATGACCAATATGATGAAAATGCGTTAAAAGCTCGAAAACATGAAAATCCATGCTTAGAAAGTTGTTTCATGTCACATATGCTCGACTGCACTCATTTCACTCAAAATCAATGTTCCTTGTCAAACGTTTGCTTTATGCGTGAAAAGGCGATAGAAACAGGCTGAAGGCGCTCCTTCTGAAGGAAAGCTGTTTTCATGCACTCAGTGACCCAAAGTGTTGTTTTCCCACTCTGCACAAGTGCGTATCACAATACTATGTTGAAAACTCGTTTCAGACGTGCTTTTACAGTTAAAATGACCAATATGATGAAAATGTGTTAAAAGCTCGAAAACATGAAAATCCACGCTTAGAAAGTTGTTACATGTCACATATGCTCGACTGCACTCATTTCACTCAAAATCAATGTTCCTTGTCCAACGTTTGCTTTATGCTCTGAAAAGGCGTTAGAAACAGGCTGCAGACGCTCCTGCGCTTGGAACGCTGATTTCATGCACTCGGTGACGCAAAGGGTGTTTTCCCACTCTGCACAAGTGCGTATCACAATACTATGTTGAAAACTCGTTTCAGACGTGCTTTTACAGTTAAAATGACCAATATGATGAAAATGTGTTAAAAGCTCGAAAACATGAAAATCCACGCTTAGAAAGTTGTTACCTGTCACATATGCTCGACTGCACTCATTTCACTCAAAATCAAGGCTACTTATAAAACGTTTGCTTTATGCGTGAAAAGGCGATAGAAACAGGCTGAAGGCGCTCCTTCTGAAGGAAAGCTGTTTTCATGCACTCAGTGACACAACGTGTTGTTTTCCAAGTCTGAACAAGTGCATATCACAATACTATGTTGAAAACTCGTTTCAGACGTGCTTTTACAGTTAAAATGACCAATATGATGAAAATGTGTTAAAAGCTCGAAAACATGAAAATCCACGCTTAGAAAGTTGTTACATGTCACATATGCTCGACTGCACTCATTTCACTCAAAATCAATGTTCCTTGTCCAACGTTTGCTTTATGCTCTGAAAAGGCGTTAGAAACAGGCTGCAGACGCTCCTGCGCTTGGAACGCTGATTTCATGCACTCGGTGACGCAAAGGGTGTTTTCCCACTCTGCACAAGTGCGTATCACAATACTATGTTGAAAACTCGTTTCAGACGTGCTTTTACAGTTAAAATGACCAATATGATGAAAATGCGTTAAAAGCTCGAAAACATGAAAATCCATGCTTAGAAAGTTGTTTCATGTCACATATGCTCGACTGCACTCATTTCACTCAAAATCAATGTTCCTTGTCAAACGTTTGCTTTATGCGTGAAAAGGCGATAGAAACAGGCTGAAGGCGCTCCTTCTGAAGGAAAGCTGTTTTCATGCACTCAGTGACCCAAAGTGTTGTTTTCCCACTCTGCACAAGTGCGTATCACAATACTATGTTGAAAACTCGTTTCAGACGTGCTTTTACAGTTAAAATGACCAATATGATGAAAATGTGTTAAAAGCTCGAAAACATGAAAATCCACGCTTAGAAAGTTGTTACATGTCACATATGCTCGACTGCACTCATTTCACTCAAAATCAAGGCTACTTATAAAACGTTTGCTTTATGCTCTGAAAAGGCGTTAGAAACAGGCTGCAGACGCTCCTGCGCTTGGAACGCTGATTTCATGCACTCGGTGACGCAAAGGGTGTTTTCCCACTCTGCACAAGTGCGTATCACAATACTATGTTGAAAACTCGTTTCAGACGTGCTTTTACAGTTAAAATGACCAATATGATGAAAATGTGTTAAAAGCTCGAAAACATGAAAATCCACGCTTAGAAAGTTGTTACATGTCAAATATGCTCGACTGCACTCATTTCACTCAAAATCAATGTTCCTTGTCAAACGTTTGCATTATGCGTGAAAAGGCCATAGAAACAGGCTGAAGGCGCTCTTTCTGAAGGAAAGCTGTTTTCATGCACTCAGTGACACAAAGTGTTGTTTTCCCACTCTGAACAAGTGCATATCACAATACTATGTTGAAAACTCGTTTCAGACGTGCTTTTACAGTTAAAATGACCAATATGATGAAAATGTGTTAAAAGCTCGAAAACATGAAAATCCACGCTTAGAAAGTTGTTACATGTCACATATGCTCGACTGCACTCATTTCACTCAAAATCAAGGCTACTTATAAAACGTTTGCTTTATGCTCTGAAAAGGCGTTAGAAACAGGCTGCAGACGCTCCTGCGCTTGGAACGCTGATTTCATGCACTCGGTGACGCAAAGGGTGTTTTCCCACTCTGCACAAGTGCGTATCACAATACTATGTTGAAAACTCGTTTCAGACGTGCTTTTACAGTTAAAATGACCAATATGATGAAAATGTGTTAAAAGCTCGAAAACATGAAAATCCACGCTTAGAAAGTTGTTACATGTCACATATGCTCGACTGCACTCATTTCACTCAAAATCAAGGCTACTTATAAAACGTTTGCTTTATGCGTGAAAAGGCGATAGAAACAGGCTGAAGGCGCTCCTTCTGAAGGAAAGCTGTTTTCATGCACTCAGTGACACAAAGTGTTGTTTTCCCACTCTGAACAAGTGCATATCACAATACTATGTTGAAAACTCGTTTCAGACGTGCTTTTACAGTTAAAATGACCAATATGATGAAAATGCGTTAAAAGCTCGAAAACATGAAAATCCATGCTTAGAAAGTTGTTTCATGTCACATATGCTCGACTGCACTCATTTCACTCAAAATCAATGTTTATTGTCAAACGTTTGCTTTATGCGTGAAAAGGCGATAGAAACAGGTTGAAGGCGCTCCTTCTGAAGGAAAGCTGTTTTCATGCACTCAGTGACACAACGTGTTGTTTTCCAAGTCTGAACAAGTGCATATCACAATACTATGTTGAAAACTCGTTTCAGACGTGCTTTTACAGTTAAAATGACCAATATGATGAAAATGTGTTAAAAGCTCGAAAACATGAAAATCCACGCTTAGAAAGTTGTTACATGTCACATATGCTCGACTGCACTCATTTCACTCAAAATCAATGTTCCTTGTCCAACGTTTGCTTTATGCTCTGAAAAGGCGTTAGAAACAGGCTGCAGACGCTCCTGCGCTTGGAACGCTGATTTCATGCACTCGGTGACGCAAAGGGTGTTTTCCCACTCTGCACAAGTGCGTATCACAATACTATGTTGAAAACTCGTTTCAGACGTGCTTTTACAGTTAAAATGACCAATATGATGAAAATGCGTTAAAAGCTCGAAAACATGAAAATCCATGCTTAGAAAGTTGTTTCATGTCACATATGCTCGACTGCACTCATTTCACTCAAAATCAATGTTCCTTGTCAAACGTTTGCTTTATGCGTGAAAAGGCGATAGAAACAGGCTGAAGGCGCTCCTTCTGAAGGAAAGCTGTTTTCATGCACTCAGTGACCCAAAGTGTTGTTTTCCCACTCTGCACAAGTGCGTATCACAATACTATGTTGAAAACTCGTTTCAGACGTGCTTTTACAGTTAAAATGACCAATATGATGAAAATGTGTTAAAAGCTCGAAAACATGAAAATCCACGCTTAGAAAGTTGTTACATGTCACATATGCTCGACTGCACTCATTTCACTCAAAATCAATGTTCCTTGTCCAACGTTTGCTTTATGCTCTGAAAAGGCGTTAGAAACAGGCTGCAGACGCTCCTGCGCTTGGAACGCTGATTTCATGCACTCGGTGACGCAAAGGGTGTTTTCCCACTCTGCACAAGTGCGTATCACAATACTATGTTGAAAACTCGTTTCAGACGTGCTTTTACAGTTAAAATGACCAATATGATGAAAATGTGTTAAAAGCTCGAAAACATGAAAATCCACGCTTAGAAAGTTGTTACATGTCACATATGCTCGACTGCACTCATTTCACTCAAAATCAAGGATACTTATAAAACGTTTGCTTTATGCTCTGAAAAGGCGTTAGAAACAGGCTGCAGACGCTCCTGCGCTTGGAACGCTGATTTCATGCACTCGGTGACGCAAAGGGTGTTTTCCCACTCTGCACAAGTGCGTATCACAATACTATGTTGAAAACTCGTTTCAGACGTGCTTTTACAGTTAAAATGACCAATATGATGAAAATGTGTTAAAAGCTCGAAAACATGAAAATCCACGCTTAGAAAGTTGTTACATGTCACATATGCTCGACTGCACTCATTTCACTCAAAATCAAGGCTACTTATAAAACGTTTGCTTTATGCGTGAAAAGGCGATAGAAACAGGCTGAAGGCGCTCCTTCTGAAGGAAAGCTGTTTTCATGCACTCAGTGACACAAAGTGTTGTTTTCCCACTCTGAACAAGTGCATATCACAATACTATGTTGAAAACTCGTTTCAGACGTGCTTTTACAGTTAAAATGACCAATATGATGAAAATGCGTTAAAAGCTCGAAAACATGAAAATCCATGCTTAGAAAGTTGTTTCATGTCACATATGCTCGACTGCACTCATTTCACTCAAAATCAATGTTCCTTGTCAAACGTTTGCTTTATGCGTGAAAAGGCGATAGAAACAGGCTGAAGGCGCTCCTTCTGAAGGAAAGCTGTTTTCATGCACTCAGTGACCCAAAGTGTTGTTTTCCCACTCTGCACAAGTGCGTATCACAATACTATGTTGAAAACTCGTTTCAGACGTGCTTTTACAGTTAAAATGACCAATATGATGAAAATGTGTTAAAAGCTCGAAAACATGAAAATCCACGCTTAGAAAGTTGTTACATGTCACATATGCTCGACTGCACTCATTTCACTCAAAATCAAGGCTACTTATAAAACGTTTGCTTTATGCTCTGAAAAGGCGTTAGAAACAGGCTGCAGACGCTCCTGCGCTTGGAACGCTGATTTCATGCACTCGGTGACGCAAAGGGTGTTTTCCCACTCTGCACAAGTGCGTATCACAATACTATGTTGAAAACTCGTTTCAGACGTGCTTTTACAGTTAAAATGACCAATATGATGAAAATGCGTTAAAAGCTCGAAAACATGAAAATCCATGCTTAGAAAGTTGTTTCATGTCACATATGCTCGACTGCACTCATTTCACTCAAAATCAATGTTCCTTGTCAAACGTTTGCTTTATGCGTGAAAAGGCGATAGAAACAGGCTGAAGGCGCTCCTTCTGAAGGAAAGCTGTTTTCATGCACTCAGTGACCCAAAGTGTTGTTTTCCCACTCTGCACAAGTGCGTATCACAATACTATGTTGAAAACTCGTTTCAGACGTGCTTTTACAGTTAAAATGACCAATATGATGAAAATGTGTTAAAAGCTCGAAAACATGAAAATCCACGCTTAGAAAGTTGTTACATGTCACATATGCTCGACTGCACTCATTTCACTCAAAATCAATGTTCCTTGTCCAACGTTTGCTTTATGCTCTGAAAAGGCGTTAGAAACAGGCTGCAGACGCTCCTGCGCTTGGAACGCTGATTTCATGCACTCGGTGACGCAAAGGGTGTTTTCCCACTCTGCACAAGTGCGTATCACAATACTATGTTGAAAACTCGTTTCAGACGTGCTTTTACAGTTAAAATGACCAATATGATGAAAATGTGTTAAAAGCTCGAAAACATGAAAATCCACGCTTAGAAAGTTGTTACCTGTCACATATGCTCGACTGCACTCATTTCACTCAAAATCAAGGCTACTTATAAAACGTTTGCTTTATGCGTGAAAAGGCGATAGAAACAGGCTGAAGGCGCTCCTTCTGAAGGAAAGCTGTTTTCATGCACTCAGTGACACAACGTGTTGTTTTCCAAGTCTGAACAAGTGCATATCACAATACTATGTTGAAAACTCGTTTCAGACGTGCTTTTACAGTTAAAATGACCAATATGATGAAAATGTGTTAAAAGCTCGAAAACATGAAAATCCACGCTTAGAAAGTTGTTACATGTCACATATGCTCGACTGCACTCATTTCACTCAAAATCAATGTTCCTTGTCCAACGTTTGCTTTATGCTCTGAAAAGGCGTTAGAAACAGGCTGCAGACGCTCCTGCGCTTGGAACGCTGATTTCATGCACTCGGTGACGCAAAGGGTGTTTTCCCACTCTGCACAAGTGCGTATCACAATACTATGTTGAAAACTCGTTTCAGACGTGCTTTTACAGTTAAAATGACCAATATGATGAAAATGCGTTAAAAGCTCGAAAACATGAAAATCCATGCTTAGAAAGTTGTTTCATGTCACATATGCTCGACTGCACTCATTTCACTCAAAATCAATGTTCCTTGTCAAACGTTTGCTTTATGCGTGAAAAGGCGATAGAAACAGGCTGAAGGCGCTCCTTCTGAAGGAAAGCTGTTTTCATGCACTCAGTGACCCAAAGTGTTGTTTTCCCACTCTGCACAAGTGCGTATCACAATACTATGTTGAAAACTCGTTTCAGACGTGCTTTTACAGTTAAAATGACCAATATGATGAAAATGTGTTAAAAGCTCGAAAACATGAAAATCCACGCTTAGAAAGTTGTTACATGTCACATATGCTCGACTGCACTCATTTCACTCAAAATCAAGGCTACTTATAAAACGTTTGCTTTATGCTCTGAAAAGGCGTTAGAAACAGGCTGCAGACGCTCCTGCGCTTGGAACGCTGATTTCATGCACTCGGTGACGCAAAGGGTGTTTTCCCACTCTGCACAAGTGCGTATCACAATACTATGTTGAAAACTCGTTTCAGACGTGCTTTTACAGTTAAAATGACCAATATGATGAAAATGTGTTAAAAGCTCGAAAACATGAAAATCCACGCTTAGAAAGTTGTTACATGTCAAATATGCTCGACTGCACTCATTTCACTCAAAATCAATGTTCCTTGTCAAACGTTTGCATTATGCGTGAAAAGGCCATAGAAACAGGCTGAAGGCGCTCTTTCTGAAGGAAAGCTGTTTTCATGCACTCAGTGACACAAAGTGTTGTTTTCCCACTCTGAACAAAGGCATATCACAATACTATGTTGAAAACTCGTTTCAGACGTGCTTTTACAGTTAAAATGACCAATATGATGAAAATGTGTTAAAAGCTCGAAAACATGAAAATCCACGCTTAGAAAGTTGTTACATGTCACATATGCTCGACTGCACTCATTTCACTCAAAATCAAGGCTACTTATAAAACGTTTGCTTTATGCTCTGAAAAGGCGTTAGAAACAGGCTGCAGACGCTCCTGCGCTTGGAACGCTGATTTCATGCACTCGGTGACGCAAAGGGTGTTTTCCCACTCTGCACAAGTGCGTATCACAATACTATGTTGAAAACTCGTTTCAGACGTGCTTTTACAGTTAAAATGACCAATATGATGAAAATGTGTTAAAAGCTCGAAAACATGAAAATCCACGCTTAGAAAGTTGTTACATGTCACATATGCTCGACTGCACTCATTTCACTCAAAATCAAGGCTACTTATAAAACGTTTGCTTTATGCGTGAAAAGGCGATAGAAACAGGCTGAAGGCGCTCCTTCTGAAGGAAAGCTGTTTTCATGCACTCAGTGACCCAAAGTGTTGTTTTCCCACTCTGCACAAGTGCGTATCACAATACTATGTTGAAAACTCGTTTCAGACGTGCTTTTACAGTTAAAATGACCAATATGATGAAAATGTGTTAAAAGCTCGAAAACATGAAAATCCACGCTTAGAAAGTTGTTACATGTCACATATGCTCGACTGCACTCATTTCACTCAAAATCAATGTTCCTTGTCCAACGTTTGCTTTATGCTCTGAAAAGGCGTTAGAAACAGGCTGCAGACGCTCCTGCGCTTGGAACGCTGATTTCATGCACTCGGTGACGCAAAGGGTGTTTTCCCACTCTGCACAAGTGCGTATCACAATACTATGTTGAAAACTCGTTTCAGACGTGCTTTTACAGTTAAAATGACCAATATGATGAAAATGTGTTAAAAGCTCGAAAACATGAAAATCCACGCTTAGAAAGTTGTTACATGTCACATATGCTCGACTGCACTCATTTCACTCAAAATCAAGGATACTTATAAAACGTTTGCTTTATGCTCTGAAAAGGCGTTAGAAACAGGCTGCAGACGCTCCTGCGCTTGGAACGCTGATTTCATGCACTCGGTGACTCAAAGGGTGTTTTCCCACTCTGCACAAGTGCGTATCACAATACTATGTTGAAAACTCGTTTCAGACGTGCTTTTACAGTTAAAATGACCAATATGATGAAAATGTGTTAAAAGCTCGAAAACATGAAAATCCACGCTTAGAAAGTTGTTACATGTCACATATGCTCGACTGCACTCATTTCACTCAAAATCAAGGCTACTTATAAAACGTTTGCTTTATGCGTGAAAAGGCGATAGAAACAGGCTGAAGGCGCTCCTTCTGAAGGAAAGCTGTTTTCATGCACTCAGTGACACAAAGTGTTGTTTTCCCACTCTGAACAAGTGCATATCACAATACTATGTTGAAAACTCGTTTCAGACGTGCTTTTACAGTTAAAATGACCAATATGATGAAAATGCGTTAAAAGCTCGAAAACATGAAAATCCATGCTTAGAAAGTTGTTTCATGTCACATATGCTCGACTGCACTCATTTCACTCAAAATCAATGTTCCTTGTCAAACGTTTGCTTTATGCGTGAAAAGGCGATAGAAACAGGCTGAAGGCGCTCCTTCTGAAGGAAAGCTGTTTTCATGCACTCAGTGACCCAAAGTGTTGTTTTCCCACTCTGCACAAGTGCGTATCACAAGACTATGTTGAAAACTCGTTTCAGACGTGCTTTTACAGTTAAAATGACCAATATGATGAAAATGTGTTAAAAGCTCGAAAACATGAAAATCCACGCTTAGAAAGTTGTTACATGTCACATATGCTCGACTGCACTCATTTCACTCAAAATCAAGGCTACTTATAAAACGTTTGCTTTATGCTCTGAAAAGGCGTTAGAAACAGGCTGCAGACGCTCCTGCGCTTGGAACGCTGATTTCATGCACTCGGTGACGCAAAGGGTGTTTTCCCACTCTGCACAAGTGCGTATCACAATACTATGTTGAAAACTCGTTTCAGACGTGCTTTTACAGTTAAAATGACCAATATGATGAAAATGTGTTAAAAGCTCGAAAACATGAAAATCCACGCTTAGAAAGTTGTTACATGTCAAATATGCTCGACTGCACTCATTTCACTCAAAATCAATGTTCCTTGTCAAACGTTTGCATTATGCGTGAAAAGGCCATAGAAACAGGCTGAAGGCGCTCTTTCTGAAGGAAAGCTGTTTTCATGCACTCAGTGACACAAAGTGTTGTTTTCCCACTCTGAACAAGTGCATATCACAATACTATGTTGAAAACTCGTTTCAGACGTGCTTTTACAGTTAAAATGACCAATATGATGAAAATGTGTTAAAAGCTCGAAAACATGAAAATCCACGCTTAGAAAGTTGTTACATGTCACATATGCTCGACTGCACTCATTTCACTCAAAATCAATGTTCCTTGTCCAACGTTTGCTTTATGCTCTGAAAAGGCGTTAGAAACAGGCTGCAGACGCTCCTGCGCTTGGAACGCTGATTTCATGCACTCGGTGACGCAAAGGGTGTTTTCCCACTCTGCACAAGTGCGTATCACAATACTATGTTGAAAACTCGTTTCAGACGTGCTTTTACAGTTAAAATGACCAATATGATGAAAATGTGTTAAAAGCTCGAAAACATGAAAATCCACGCTTAGAAAGTTGTTACATGTCACATATGCTCGACTGCACTCATTTCACTCAAAATCAAGGATACTTATAAAACGTTTGCTTTATGCTCTGAAAAGGCGTTAGAAACAGGCTGCAGACGCTCCTGCGCTTGGAACGCTGATTTCATGCACTCGGTGACTCAAAGGGTGTTTTCCCACTCTGCACAAGTGCGTATCACAATACTATGTTGAAAACTCGTTTCAGACGTGCTTTTACAGTTAAAATGACCAATATGATGAAAATGTGTTAAAAGCTCGAAAACATGAAAATCCACGCTTAGAAAGTTGTTACATGTCACATATGCTCGACTGCACTCATTTCACTCAAAATCAAGGCTACTTATAAAACGTTTGCTTTATGCGTGAAAAGGCGATAGAAACAGGCTGAAGGCGCTCCTTCTGAAGGAAAGCTGTTTTCATGCACTCAGTGACACAAAGTGTTGTTTTCCCACTCTGAACAAGTGCATATCACAATACTATGTTGAAAACTCGTTTCAGACGTGCTTTTACAGTTAAAATGACCAATATGATGAAAATGCGTTAAAAGCTCGAAAACATGAAAATCCATGCTTAGAAAGTTGTTTCATGTCACATATGCTCGACTGCACTCATTTCACTCAAAATCAATGTTCCTTGTCAAACGTTTGCTTTATGCGTGAAAAGGCGATAGAAACAGGCTGAAGGCGCTCCTTCTGAAGGAAAGCTGTTTTCATGCACTCAGTGACACAAAGTGTTGTTTTCCCACTCTGCACAAGTGCGTATCACAATACTATGTTGAAAACTTGTTTCAGACGTGCTTTTACAGTTAAAATGACCAATATGATGAAAATGTGTTAAAAGCTCGAAAACATGAAAATCCACGCTTAGAAAGTTGTTACATGTCACATATGCTCGACTGCACTCGTTTCACTCAAAATCAAGGCTACTTATAAAACGTTTGCTTTATGCTCTGAAAAGGCGTTAGAAACAGGCTGCAGACGCTCCTGCGCTTGGAACGCTGATTTCATGCACTCGGTGACGCAAAGGGTGTTTTCCCACTCTGCACAAGTGCGTATCACAATACTATGTTGAAAACTCGTTTCAGACGTGCTTTTACAGTTAAAATGACCAATATGATGAAAATGCGTTAAAAGCTCGAAAACATGAAAATCCATGCTTAGAAAGTTGTTTCATGTCACATATGCTCGACTGCACTCATTTCACTCAAAATCAATGTTCCTTGTCAAACGTTTGCTTTATGCGTGAAAAGGCGATAGAAACAGGCTGAAGGCGCTCCTTCTGAAGGAAAGCTGTTTTCATGCACTCAGTGACCCAAAGTGTTGTTTTCCCACTCTGCACAAGTGCGTATCACAATACTATGTTGAAAACTCGTTTCAGACGTGCTTTTACAGTTAAAATGACCAATATGATGAAAATGTGTTAAAAGCTCGAAAACATGAAAATCCACGCTTAGAAAGTTGTTACATGTCACATATGCTCGACTGCACTCATTTCACTCAAAATCAAGGCTACTTATAAAACGTTTGCTTTATGCTCTGAAAAGGCGTTAGAAACAGGCTGCAGACGCTCCTGCGCTTGGAACGCTGATTTCATGCACTCGGTGACGCAAAGGGTGTTTTCCCACTCTGCACAAGTGCGTATCACAATACTATGTTGAAAACTCGTTTCAGACGTGCTTTTACAGTTAAAATGACCAATATGATGAAAATGTGTTAAAAGCTCGAAAACATGAAAATCCACGCTTAGAAAGTTGTTACATGTCAAATATGCTCGACTGCACTCATTTCACTCAAAATCAATGTTCCTTGTCAAACGTTTGCATTATGCGTGAAAAGGCCATAGAAACAGGCTGAAGGCGCTCTTTCTGAAGGAAATCTGTTTTCATGCACTCAGTGACACAAAGTGTTGTTTTCCCACTCTGAACAAGTGCATATCACAATACTATGTTGAAAACTCGTTTCAGACGTGCTTTTACAGTTAAAATGACCAATATGATGAAAATGTGTTAAAAGCTCGAAAACATGAAAATCCACGCTTAGAAAGTTGTTACATGTCACATATGCTCGACTGCACTCATTTCACTCAAAATCAAGGCTACTTATAAAACGTTTGCTTTATGCTCTGAAAAGCCGTTAGAAACAGGCTGCAGACGCTCCTGCGCTTGGAACGCTGATTTCATGCACTCGGTGACGCAAAGGGTGTTTTCCCACTCTGCACAAGTGCGTATCACAATACTATGTTGAAAACTCGTTTCAGACGTGCTTTTACAGTTAAAATGACCAATATGATGAAAATGTGTTAAAAGCTCGAAAACATGAAAATCCACGCTTAGAAAGTTGTTACATGTCACATATGCTCGACTGCACTCATTTCACTCAAAATCAAGGCTACTTATAAAACGTTTGCTTTATGCGTGAAAAGGCGATAGAAACAGGCTGAAGGCGCTCCTTCTGAAGGAAAGCTGTTTTCATGCACTCAGTGACACAAAGTGTTGTTTTCCCACTCTGAACAAGTGCATATCACAATACTATGTTGAAAACTCGTTTCAGAAGTGCTTTTACAGTTAAAATGACCAATATGATGAAAATGCGTTAAAAGCTCGAAAACATGAAAATCCATGCTTAGAAAGTTGTTTCATGTCACATATGCTCGACTGCACTCATTTCACTCAAAATCAATGTTTATTGTCAAACGTTTGCTTTATGCGTGAAAAGGCGATAGAAACAGGTTGAAGGCGCTCCTTCTGAAGGAAAGCTGTTTTCATGCACTCAGTCACACAAAGTGTTGTTTTCCCACTCTGCACAAGCGCATATCACAATACTATGTTGAAAACTCGTTTCAGACGTGCTTTTACAGTTAAAATGACCAATATGATAAAAATGTGTTAAAAGCTCGAAAACATGAAAATCCACGCTTAGAAAGTTGTTACATGCCACATATGCTCGACTGCACTCATTTCACTCAAAATCAAGGCTACTTATAAAACGTTTGCTTTATGCTCTGAAAAGGCGTTAGAAACAGGCTGCAGACGCTCCTGCGCTTGGAACGCTGATTTCATGCACTCGTTGACGCAAAGGGTGTTTTCCCACTCTGCACAAGTGCGTATCACAATACTATGTTGAAAACTCGTTTCAGACGTGCTTTTACAGTTAAAATGACCAATATGATGAAAATGTGTTAAAAGCTCGAAAACATGAAAATCCACGCTTAGAAAGTTGTTACATGTCACATATGCTCGACTGCACTCATTTCACTCAAAATCAAGGCTACTTATAAAACGTTTGCTTTATGCGTGAAAAGGCGATAGAAACAGGCTGAAGGCGCTCCTTCTGAAGGAAAGCTGTTTTCATGCACTCAGTGACACAAAGTGTTGTTTTCCCACTCTGAACAAGTGCATATCACAATACTATGTTGAAAACTCGTTTCAGACGTGCTTTTACAGTTAAAATGACCAATATGATGAAAATGTGTTAAAAGCTCGAAAACATGAAAATCCATGCTTAGAAAGTTGTTTCATGTCACATATGCTCGACTGCACTCATTTCACTCAAAATCAATGTTTATTGTCAAACGTTTGCTTTATGCGTGAAAAGGCGATAGAAACAGGTTGAAGGCGCTCCTTCTGAAGGAAAGCTGTTTTCATGCACTCAGTCACACAAAGTGTTGTTTTCCCACTCTGCACAAGCGCATATCACAATACTATGTTGAAAACTCGTTTCAGACGTGCTTTTACAGTTAAAATGACCAATATGATAAAAATGTGTTAAAAGCTCGAAAACATGAAAATCCACGCTTAGAAAGTTGTTACATGCCACATATGCTCGACTGCACTCATTTCACTCAAAATCAAGGCTACTTATAAAACGTTTGCTTTATGCTCTGAAAAGGCGTTAGAAACAGGCTGCAGACGCTCCTGCGCTTGGAACGCTGATTTCATGCACTCGTTGACGCAAAGGGTGTTTTCCCACTCTGCACAAGTGCGTATCACAATACTATGTTGAAAACTCGTTTCAGACGTGCTTTTACAGTTAAAATGACCAATATGATGAAAATGTGTTAAAAGCTCGAAAACATGAAAATCCACGCTTAGAAAGTTGTTACATGTCACATATGCTCGACTGCACTCATTTCACTCAAAATCAAGGCTACTTATAAAACGTTTGCTTTATGCTCTGAAAAGGCGTTAGAAACAGGCTGCAGACGCTCCTGCGCTTGGAACGCTGATTTCATGCACTCGGTGACGCAAAGGGTGTTTTCCCACTCTGCACAAGTGCGTATCACAATACTATGTTGAAAACTCGTTTCAGACGTGCTTTTACAGTTAAAATGACCAATATGATGAAAATGTGTTAAAAGCTCGAAAACATGAAAATCCACGCTTAGAAAGTTGTTACATGTCACATATGCTCGACTGCACTCATTTCACTCAAAATCAAGGCTACTTATAAAACGTTTGCTTTATGCGTGAAAAGGCAATAGAAACAGGCTGAAGGCGCTCCTTCTGAAGGAAAGCTGTTTTCATGCACTCAGTGACACAAAGTGTTGTTTTCCCACTCTGAACAAGTGCATATCACAATACTATGTTGAAAACTCGTTTCAGACGTGCTTTTACAGTTAAAATGACCAATATGATGAAAATGCGTTAAAAGCTCGAAAACATGAAAATCCACGCTTAGAAAGTTGTTACATGTCACATATGCTCGACTGCACTCATTTCACTCAAATTCAATGTTCCTTGTCCAACGTTTGCTTTATGCTCTGAAAAGGCGTTAGAAACAGGCTGCAGACGCTCCTGCGCTTGGAACGCTGATTTCATGCACTCGGTGACGCAAAGGGTGTTTTCCCACTCTGCACAAGTGCGTATCACAATACTATGTTGAAAACTCGTTTCAGACGTGCTTTTACAGTTAAAATGACCAATATGATGAAAATGTATTAAAAGCTCGAAAACATGAAAATCCACGCTTAGAAAGTTGTTACATGTCACATATGCTCGACTGCACTCATTTCACTCAAAATCAATGTTCCTTGTCCAACGTTTGCTTTATGCTCTGAAAAGGCGTTAGAAACAGGCTGCAGACGCTCCTGCGCTTGGAACGCTGATTTCATGCACTCGGTGACGCAAAGGGTGTTTTCCCACTCTGCACAAGTGCGTATCACAATACTATGTTGAAAACTCGTTTCAGACGTGCTTTTACAGTTAAAATGACCAATATGATGAAAATGTGTTAAAAGCTCGAAAACATGAAAATCCACGCTTAGAAAGTTGTTACCTGTCACATATGCTCGACTGCACTCATTTCACTCAAAATCAATGTTCCTTGTCCAACGTTTGCTTTATGCTCTGAAAAGGCGTTAGAAACAGGCTGCAGACGCTCCTGCGCTTGGAACGCTGATTTCATGCACTCGGTGACGCAAAGGGTGTTTTCCCACTCTGCACAAGTGCGTATCACAATACTATGTTGAAAACTCGTTTCAGACGTGCTTTTACAGTTAAAATGACCAATATGATGAAAATGCGTTAAAAGCTCGAAAACATGAAAATCCATGCTTAGAAAGTTGTTTCATGTCACATATGCTCGACTGCACTCATTTCACTCAAAATCAAGGCTACTTATAAAACGTTTGCTTTATGCGTGAAAAGGCGATAGAAACAGGCTGAAGGCGCTCCTTCTGAAGGAAAGCTGTTTTCATGCACTCAGTGACACAACGTGTTGTTTTCCAAGTCTGAACAAGTGCATATCACAATACTATGTTGAAAACTCGTTTCAGACGTGCTTTTACAGTTAAAATGACCAATATGATGAAAATGTGTTAAAAGCTGGCGGCACGGTGGTGTAGTGGTTAGCGCTGTCGCCTCACAGCAAGAAGGTCCTGGGTTCGAGCCCCGGGGCCGGCGAGGGCCTTTCTGTGCGGAGTTTGCATGTTCTCCCCGTGTCCGCGTGGGTTTCCTCCGGGTGCTCCGGTTTCCCCCACAGTCCAAAGACATGCAGGTTAGGTTAACTGGTGACTCTAAATTGACCGTAGGTGTGAATGTGAGTGTGAATGGTTGTCTGTGTCTATGTGTCAGCCCTGTGATGACCTGGCGACTTGTCCAGGGTGTACCCCGCCTTTCGCCCGTAGTCAGCTGGGATAGGCTCCAGCTTGCCTGCGACCCTGTAGAAGGATAAAGCGGCTAGAGATAATGTGATGTGTGTGTGTGATGTGTTAAAAGCTCGAAAACATGAAAATCCACGCTTAGAAAGTTGTTACATGTCACATATGCTCGACTGCACTCATTTCACTCAAAATCAATGTTCCTTGTCCAACGTTTGCTTTATGCTCTGAAAAGGCGTTAGAAACAGGCTGCAGACGCTCCTGCGCTTGGAACGCTGATTTCATGCACTCGGTGACGCAAAGGGTGTTTTCCCACTCTGCACAAGTGCGTATCACAATACTATGTTGAAAACTCGTTTCAGACGTGCTTTTACAGTTAAAATGACCAATATGATGAAAATGCGTTAAAAGCTCGAAAACATGAAAATCCATGCTTAGAAAGTTGTTTCATGTCACATATGCTCGACTGCACTCATTTCACTCAAAATCAATGTTCCTTGTCAAACGTTTGCTTTATGCGTGAAAAGGCGATAGAAACAGGCTGAAGGCGCTCCTTCTGAAGGAAAGCTGTTTTCATGCACTCAGTGACCCAAAGTGTTGTTTTCCCACTCTGCACAAGTGCGTATCACAATACTATGTTGAAAACTCGTTTCAGACGTGCTTTTACAGTTAAAATGACCAATATGATGAAAATGTGTTAAAAGCTCGAAAACATGAAAATCCACGCTTAGAAAGTTGTTACATGTCACATATGCTCGACTGCACTCATTTCACTCAAAATCAATGTTCCTTGTCCAACGTTTGCTTTATGCTCTGAAAAGGCGTTAGAAACAGGCTGCAGACGCTCCTGCGCTTGGAACGCTGATTTCATGCACTCGGTGACGCAAAGGGTGTTTTCCCACTCTGCACAAGTGCGTATCACAATACTATGTTGAAAACTCGTTTCAGACGTGCTTTTACAGTTAAAATGACCAATATGATGAAAATGTGTTAAAAGCTCGAAAACATGAAAATCCACGCTTAGAAAGTTGTTACCTGTCACATATGCTCGACTGCACTCATTTCACTCAAAATCAAGGCTACTTATAAAACGTTTGCTTTATGCGTGAAAAGGCGATAGAAACAGGTTGAAGGCGCTCCTTCTGAAGGAAAGCTGTTTTCATGCACTCAGTGACACAACGTGTTGTTTTCCAAGTCTGAACAAGTGCATATCACAATACTATGTTGAAAACTCGTTTCAGACGTGCTTTTACAGTTAAAATGACCAATATGATGAAAATGTGTTAAAAGCTCGAAAACATGAAAATCCACGCTTAGAAAGTTGTTACATGTCACATATGCTCGACTGCACTCATTTCACTCAAAATCAATGTTCCTTGTCCAACGTTTGCTTTATGCTCTGAAAAGGCGTTAGAAACAGGCTGCAGACGCTCCTGCGCTTGGAACGCTGATTTCATGCACTCGGTGACGCAAAGGGTGTTTTCCCACTCTGCACAAGTGCGTATCACAATACTATGCTGAAAACTCGTTTCAGACGTGCTTTTACAGTTAAAATGACCAATATGATGAAAATGCGTTAAAAGCTCGAAAACATGAAAATCCATGCTTAGAAAGTTGTTTCATGTCACATATGCTCGACTGCACTCATTTCACTCAAAATCAATGTTCCTTGTCAAACGTTTGCTTTATGCGTGAAAAGGCGATAGAAACAGGCTGAAGGCGCTCCTTCTGAAGGAAAGCTGTTTTCATGCACTCAGTGACCCAAAGTGTTGTTTTCCCACTCTGCACAAGTGCGTATCACAATACTATGTTGAAAACTCGTTTCAGACGTGCTTTTACAGTTAAAATGACCAATATGATGAAAATGTGTTAAAAGCTCGAAAACATGAAAATCCACGCTTAGAAAGTTGTTACATGTCACATATGCTCGACTGCACTCATTTCACTCAAAATCAAGGATACTTATAAAACGTTTGCTTTATGCTCTGAAAAGGCGTTAGAAACAGGCTGCAGACGCTCCTGCGCTTGGAACGCTGATTTCATGCACTCGGTGACTCAAAGGGTGTTTTCCCACTCTGCACAAGTGCGTATCACAATACTATGTTGAAAACTCGTTTCAGACGTGCTTTTACAGTTAAAATGACCAATATGATGAAAATGTGTTAAAAGCTCGAAAACATGAAAATCCACGCTTAGAAAGTTGTTACATGTCACATATGCTCGACTGCACTCATTTCACTCAAAATCAAGGCTACTTATAAAACGTTTGCTTTATGCGTGAAAAGGCGATAGAAACAGGCTGAAGGCGCTCCTTCTGAAGGAAAGCTGTTTTCATGCACTCAGTGACACAAAGTGTTGTTTTCCCACTCTGAACAAGTGCATATCACAATACTATGTTGAAAACTCGTTTCAGACGTGCTTTTACAGTTAAAATGACCAATATGATGAAAATGCGTTAAAAGCTCGAAAACATGAAAATCCATGCTTAGAAAGTTGTTTCATGTCACATATGCTCGACTGCACTCATTTCACTCAAAATCAATGTTCCTTGTCAAACGTTTGCTTTATGCGTGAAAAGGCGATAGAAACAGGCTGAAGGCGCTCCTTCTGAAGGAAAGCTGTTTTCATGCACTCAGTGACCCAAAGTGTTGTTTTCCCACTCTGCACAAGTGCGTATCACAATACTATGTTGAAAACTCGTTTCAGACGTGCTTTTACAGTTAAAATGACCAATATGATGAAAATGTGTTAAAAGCTCGAAAACATGAAAATCCACGCTTAGAAAGTTGTTACATGTCACATATGCTCGACTGCACTCATTTCACTCAAAATCAAGGCTACTTATAAAACGTTTGCTTTATGCTCTGAAAAGGCGTTAGAAACAGGCTGCAGACGCTCCTGCGCTTGGAACGCTGATTTCATGCACTCGGTGACGCAAAGGGTGTTTTCCCACTCTGCACAAGTGCGTATCACAATACTATGTTGAAAACTCGTTTCAGACGTGCTTTTACAGTTAAAATGACCAATATGATGAAAATGTGTTAAAAGCTCGAAAACATGAAAATCCACGCTTAGAAAGTTGTTACATGTCAAATATGCTCGACTGCACTCATTTCACTCAAAATCAATGTTCCTTGTCAAACGTTTGCATTATGCGTGAAAAGGCCATAGAAACAGGCTGAAGGCGCTCTTTCTGAAGGAAAGCTGTTTTCATGCACTCAGTGACACAAAGTGTTGTTTTCCCACTCTGAACAAGTGCATATCACAATACTATGTTGAAAACTCGTTTCAGACGTGCTTTTACAGTTAAAATGACCAATATGATGAAAATGTGTTAAAAGCTCGAAAACATGAAAATCCACGCTTAGAAAGTTGTTACATGTCACATATGCTCGACTGCACTCATTTCACTCAAAATCAATGTTCCTTGTCCAACGTTTGCTTTATGCTCTGAAAAGGCGTTAGAAACAGGCTGCAGACGCTCCTGCGCTTGGAACGCTGATTTCATGCACTCGGTGACGCAAAGGGTGTTTTCCCACTCTGCACAAGTGCGTATCACAATACTATGTTGAAAACTCGTTTCAGACGTGCTTTTACAGTTAAAATGACCAATATGATGAAAATGTGTTAAAAGCTCGAAAACATGAAAATCCACGCTTAGAAAGTTGTTACATGTCACATATGCTCGACTGCACTCATTTCACTCAAAATCAAGGATACTTATAAAACGTTTGCTTTATGCTCTGAAAAGGCGTTAGAAACAGGCTGCAGACGCTCCTGCGCTTGGAACGCTGATTTCATGCACTCGGTGACTCAAAGGGTGTTTTCCCACTCTGCACAAGTGCGTATCACAATACTATGTTGAAAACTCGTTTCAGACGTGCTTTTACAGTTAAAATGACCAATATGATGAAAATGTGTTAAAAGCTCGAAAACATGAAAATCCACGCTTAGAAAGTTGTTACATGTCACATATGCTCGACTGCACTCATTTCACTCAAAATCAAGGCTACTTATAAAACGTTTGCTTTATGCGTGAAAAGGCGATAGAAACAGGCTGAAGGCGCTCCTTCTGAAGGAAAGCTGTTTTCATGCACTCAGTGACACAAAGTGTTGTTTTCCCACTCTGAACAAGTGCATATCACAATACTATGTTGAAAACTCGTTTCAGACGTGCTTTTACAGTTAAAATGACCAATATGATGAAAATGCGTTAAAAGCTCGAAAACATGAAAATCCATGCTTAGAAAGTTGTTTCATGTCACATATGCTCGACTGCACTCATTTCACTCAAAATCAATGTTCCTTGTCAAACGTTTGCTTTATGCGTGAAAAGGCGATAGAAACAGGCTGAAGGCGCTCCTTCTGAAGGAAAGCTGTTTTCATGCACTCAGTGACAATAAGTGTTGTTTTCCCACTCTGCACAAGTGCGTATCACAATACTATGTTGAAAACTTGTTTCAGACGTGCTTTTACAGTTAAAATGACCAATATGATGAAAATGTGTTAAAAGCTCGAAAACATGAAAATCCACGCTTAGAAAGTTGTTACATGTCACATATGCTCGACTGCACTCGTTTCACTCAAAATCAAGGCTACTTATAAAACGTTTGCTTTATGCTCTGAAAAGGCGTTAGAAACAGGCTGCAGACGCTCCTGCGCTTGGAACGCTGATTTCATGCACTCGGTGACGCAAAGGGTGTTTTCCCACTCTGCACAAGTGCGTATCACAATACTATGTTGAAAACTCGTTTCAGACGTGCTTTTACAGTTAAAATGACCAATATGATGAAAATGCGTTAAAAGCTCGAAAACATGAAAATCCATGCTTAGAAAGTTGTTTCATGTCACATATGCTCGACTGCACTCATTTCACTCAAAATCAATGTTCCTTGTCAAACGTTTGCTTTATGCGTGAAAAGGCGATAGAAACAGGCTGAAGGCGCTCCTTCTGAAGGAAAGCTGTTTTCATGCACTCAGTGACCCAAAGTGTTGTTTTCCCACTCTGCACAAGTGCGTATCACAATACTATGTTGAAAACTCGTTTCAGACGTGCTTTTACAGTTAAAATGACCAATATGATGAAAATGTGTTAAAAGCTCGAAAACATGAAAATCCACGCTTAGAAAGTTGTTACATGTCACATATGCTCGACTGCACTCATTTCACTCAAAATCAAGGCTACTTATAAAACGTTTGCTTTATGCTCTGAAAAGGCGTTAGAAACAGGCTGCAGACGCTCCTGCGCTTGGAACGCTGATTTCATGCACTCGGTGACGCAAAGGGTGTTTTCCCACTCTGCACAAGTGCGTATCACAATACTATGTTGAAAACTCGTTTCAGACGTGCTTTTACAGTTAAAATGACCAATATGATGAAAATGTGTTAAAAGCTCGAAAACATGAAAATCCACGCTTAGAAAGTTGTTACATGTCAAATATGCTCGACTGCACTCATTTCACTCAAAATCAATGTTCCTTGTCAAACGTTTGCATTATGCGTGAAAAGGCCATAGAAACAGGCTGAAGGCGCTCTTTCTGAAGGAAATCTGTTTTCATGCACTCAGTGACACAAAGTGTTGTTTTCCCACTCTGAACAAGTGCATATCACAATACTATGTTGAAAACTCGTTTCAGACGTGCTTTTACAGTTAAAATGACCAATATGATGAAAATGTGTTAAAAGCTCGAAAACATGAAAATCCACGCTTAGAAAGTTGTTACATGTCACATATGCTCGACTGCACTCATTTCACTCAAAATCAAGGCTACTTATAAAACGTTTGCTTTATGCTCTGAAAAGGCGTTAGAAACAGGCTGCAGACGCTCCTGCGCTTGGAACGCTGATTTCATGCACTCGGTGACGCAAAGGGTGTTTTCCCACTCTGCACAAGTGCGTATCACAATACTATGTTGAAAACTCGTTTCAGACGTGCTTTTACAGTTAAAATGACCAATATGATGAAAATGTGTTAAAAGCTCGAAAACATGAAAATCCACGCTTAGAAAGTTGTTACATGTCACATATGCTCGACTGCACTCATTTCACTCAAAATCAAGGCTACTTATAAAACGTTTGCTTTATGCGTGAAAAGGCGATAGAAACAGGCTGAAGGCGCTCCTTCTGAAGGAAAGCTGTTTTCATGCACTCAGTGACACAAAGTGTTGTTTTCCCACTCTGAACAAGTGCATATCACAATACTATGTTGAAAACTCGTTTCAGAAGTGCTTTTACAGTTAAAATGACCAATATGATGAAAATGCGTTAAAAGCTCGAAAACATGAAAATCCATGCTTAGAAAGTTGTTTCATGTCACATATGCTCGACTGCACTCATTTCACTCAAAATCAATGTTTATTGTCAAACGTTTGCTTTATGCGTGAAAAGGCGATAGAAACAGGTTGAAGGCGCTCCTTCTGAAGGAAAGCTGTTTTCATGCACTCAGTCACACAAAGTGTTGTTTTCCCACTCTGCACAAGCGCATATCACAATACTATGTTGAAAACTCGTTTCAGACGTGCTTTTACAGTTAAAATGACCAATATGATAAAAATGTGTTAAAAGCTCGAAAACATGAAAATCCACGCTTAGAAAGTTGTTACATGCCACATATGCTCGACTGCACTCATTTCACTCAAAATCAAGGCTACTTATAAAACGTTTGCTTTATGCTCTGAAAAGGCGTTAGAAACAGGCTGCAGACGCTCCTGCGCTTGGAACGCTGATTTCATGCACTCGTTGACGCAAAGGGTGTTTTCCCACTCTGCACAAGTGCGTATCACAATACTATGTTGAAAACTCGTTTCAGACGTGCTTTTACAGTTAAAATGACCAATATGATGAAAATGTGTTAAAAGCTCGAAAACATGAAAATCCACGCTTAGAAAGTTGTTACATGTCACATATGCTCGACTGCACTCATTTCACTCAAAATCAAGGCTACTTATAAAACGTTTGCTTTATGCGTGAAAAGGCGATAGAAACAGGCTGAAGGCGCTCCTTCTGAAGGAAAGCTGTTTTCATGCACTCAGTGACACAAAGTGTTGTTTTCCCACTCTGAACAAGTGCATATCACAATACTATGTTGAAAACTCGTTTCAGACGTGCTTTTACAGTTAAAATGACCAATATGATGAAAATGCGTTAAAAGCTCGAAAACATGAAAATCCATGCTTAGAAAGTTGTTTCATGTCACATATGCTCGACTGCACTCATTTCACTCAAAATCAATGTTTATTGTCAAACGTTTGCTTTATGCGTGAAAAGGCGATAGAAACAGGTTGAAGGCGCTCCTTCTGAAGGAAAGCTGTCTTCATGCACTCAGTCACACAAAGTGTTGTTTTCCCACTCTGCACAAGCGCATATCACAATACTATGTTGAAAACTCGTTTCAGACGTGCTTTTACAGTTAAAATGACCAATATGATAAAAATGTGTTAAAAACTCGAAAACATGAAAATCCACGCTTAGAAAGTTGTTACATGCCACATATGCTCGACTGCACTCATTTCACTCAAAATCAAGGCTACTTATAAAACGTTTGCTTTATGCTCTGAAAAGGCGTTAGAAACAGGCTGCAGACGCTCCTGCGCTTGGAACGCTGATTTCATGCACTCGTTGACGCAAAGGGTGTTTTCCCACTCTGCACAAGTGCGTATCACAATACTATGTTGAAAACTCGTTTCAGACGTGCTTTTACAGTTAAAATGACCAATATGATGAAAATGTGTTAAAAGCTCGAAAACATGAAAATCCACGCTTAGAAAGTTGTTACATGTCACATATGCTCGACTGCACTCATTTCACTCAAAATCAAGGCTACTTATAAAACGTTTGCTTTATGCGTGAAAAGGCAATAGAAACAGGCTGAAGGCGCTCCTTCTGAAGGAAAGCTGTTTTCATGCACTCAGTGACACAAAGTGTTGTTTTCCCACTCTGAACAAGTGCATATCACAATACTATGTTGAAAACTCGTTTCAGACGTGCTTTTACAGTTAAAATGACCAATATGATGAAAATGCGTTAAAAGCTCGAAAACATGAAAATCCACGCTTAGAAAGTTGTTACATGTCACATATGCTCGACTGCACTCATTTCACTCAAATTCAATGTTCCTTGTCCAACGTTTGCTTTATGCTCTGAAAAGGCGTTAGAAACAGGCTGCAGACGCTCCTGCGCTTGGAACGCTGATTTCATGCACTCGGTGACGCAAAGGGTGTTTTCCCACTCTGCACAAGTGCGTATCACAATACTATGTTGAAAACTCGTTTCATACGTGCTTTTACAGTTAAAATGACCAATATGATGAAAATGTATTAAAAGCTCGAAAACATGAAAATCCACGCTTAGAAAGTTGTTACATGTCACATATGCTCGACTGCACTCATTTCACTCAAAATCAATGTTCCTTGTCCAACGTTTGCTTTATGCTCTGAAAAGGCGTTAGAAACAGGCTGCAGACGCTCCTGCGCTTGGAACGCTGATTTCATGCACTCGGTGACGCAAAGGGTGTTTTCCCACTCTGCACAAGTGCGTATCACAATACTATGTTGAAAACTCGTTTCAGACGTGCTTTTACAGTTAAAATGACCAATATGATGAAAATGTGTTAAAAGCTCGAAAACATGAAAATCCACGCTTAGAAAGTTGTTACCTGTCACATATGCTCGACTGCACTCATTTCACTCAAAATCAATGTTCCTTGTCCAACGTTTGCTTTATGCTCTGAAAAGGCGTTAGAAACAGGCTGCAGACGCTCCTGCGCTTGGAACGCTGATTTCATGCACTCGGTGACGCAAAGGGTGTTTTCCCACTCTGCACAAGTGCGTATCACAATACTATGTTGAAAACTCGTTTCAGACGTGCTTTTACAGTTAAAATGACCAATATGATGAAAATGCGTTAAAAGCTCGAAAACATGAAAATCCATGCTTAGAAAGTTGTTTCATGTCACATATGCTCGACTGCACTCATTTCACTCAAAATCAAGGCTACTTATAAAACGTTTGCTTTATGCGTGAAAAGGCGATAGAAACAGGCTGAAGGCGCTCCTTCTGAAGGAAAGCTGTTTTCATGCACTCAGTGACACAACGTGTTGTTTTCCAAGTCTGAACAAGTGCATATCACAATACTATGTTGAAAACTCGTTTCAGACGTGCTTTTACAGTTAAAATGACCAATATGATGAAAATGTGTTAAAAGCTCGAAAACATGAAAATCCACGCTTAGAAAGTTGTTACATGTCACATATGCTCGACTGCACTCATTTCACTCAAAATCAATGTTCCTTGTCCAACGTTTGCTTTATGCTCTGAAAAGGCGTTAGAAACAGGCTGCAGACGCTCCTGCGCTTGGAACGCTGATTTCATGCACTCGGTGACGCAAAGGGTGTTTTCCCACTCTGCACAAGTGCGTATCACAATACTATGTTGAAAACTCGTTTCAGACGTGCTTTTACAGTTAAAATGACCAATATGATGAAAATGTGTTAAAAGCTCGAAAACATGAAAATCCACGCTTAGAAAGTTGTTACCTGTCACATATGCTCGACTGCACTCATTTCACTCAAAATCAAGGCTACTTATAAAACGTTTGCTTTATGCGTGAAAAGGCGATAGAAACAGGCTGAAGGCGCTCCTTCTGAAGGAAAGCTGTTTTCATGCACTCAGTGACACAACGTGTTGTTTTCCAAGTCTGAACAAGTGCATATCACAATACTATGTTGAAAACTCGTTTCAGACGTGCTTTTACAGTTAAAATGACCAATATGATGAAAATGCGTTAAAAGCTCGAAAACATGAAAATCCATGCTTAGAAAGTTGTTTCATGTCACATATGCTCGACTGCACTCATTTCACTCAAAATCAATGTTCCTTGTCAAACGTTTGCTTTATGCGTGAAAAGGCGATAGAAACAGGCTGAAGGCGCTCCTTCTGAAGGAAAGCTGTTTTCATGCACTCAGTGACCCAAAGTGTTGTTTTCCCACTCTGCACAAGTGCGTATCACAATACTATGTTGAAAACTCGTTTCAGACGTGCTTTTACAGTTAAAATGACCAATATGATGAAAATGTGTTAAAAGCTCGAAAACATGAAAATCCACGCTTAGAAAGTTGTTACATGTCACATATGCTCGACTGCACTCATTTCACTCAAAATCAAGGCTACTTATAAAACGTTTGCTTTATGCTCTGAAAAGGCGTTAGAAACAGGCTGCAGACGCTCCTGCGCTTGGAACGCTGATTTCATGCACTCGGTGACGCAAAGGGTGTTTTCCCACTCTGCACAAGTGCGTATCACAATACTATGTTGAAAACTCGTTTCAGACGTGCTTTTACAGTTAAAATGACCAATATGATGAAAATGTGTTAAAAGCTCGAAAACATGAAAATCCACGCTTAGAAAGTTGTTACATGTCAAATATGCTCGACTGCACTCATTTCACTCAAAATCAATGTTCCTTGTCAAACGTTTGCATTATGCGTGAAAAGGCCATAGAAACAGGCTGAAGGCGCTCTTTCTGAAGGAAAGCTGTTTTCATGCACTCAGTGACACAAAGTGTTGTTTTCCCACTCTGAACAAGTGCATATCACAATACTATGTTGAAAACTCGTTTCAGACGTGCTTTTACAGTTAAAATGACCAATATGATGAAAATGTGTTAAAAGCTCGAAAACATGAAAATCCACGCTTAGAAAGTTGTTACATGTCACATATGCTCGACTGCACTCATTTCACTCAAAATCAATGTTCCTTGTCCAACGTTTGCTTTATGCTCTGAAAAGGCGTTAGAAACAGGCTGCAGACGCTCCTGCGCTTGGAACGCTGATTTCATGCACTCGGTGACGCAAAGGGTGTTTTCCCACTCTGCACAAGTGCGTATCACAATACTATGTTGAAAACTCGTTTCAGACGTGCTTTTACAGTTAAAATGACCAATATGATGAAAATGTGTTAAAAGCTCGAAAACATGAAAATCCACGCTTAGAAAGTTGTTACATGTCACATATGCTCGACTGCACTCATTTCACTCAAAATCAAGGATACTTATAAAACGTTTGCTTTATGCTCTGAAAAGGCGTTAGAAACAGGCTGCAGACGCTCCTGCGCTTGGAACGCTGATTTCATGCACTCGGTGACTCAAAGGGTGTTTTCCCACTCTGCACAAGTGCGTATCACAATACTATGTTGAAAACTCGTTTCAGACGTGCTTTTACAGTTAAAATGACCAATATGATGAAAATGTGTTAAAAGCTCGAAAACATGAAAATCCACGCTTAGAAAGTTGTTACATGTCACATATGCTCGACTGCACTCATTTCACTCAAAATCAAGGCTACTTATAAAACGTTTGCTTTATGCGTGAAAAGGCGATAGAAACAGGCTGAAGGCGCTCCTTCTGAAGGAAAGCTGTTTTCATGCACTCAGTGACACAAAGTGTTGTTTTCCCACTCTGAACAAGTGCATATCACAATACTATGTTGAAAACTCGTTTCAGACGTGCTTTTACAGTTAAAATGACCAATATGATGAAAATGCGTTAAAAGCTCGAAAACATGAAAATCCATGCTTAGAAAGTTGTTTCATGTCACATATGCTCGACTGCACTCATTTCACTCAAAATCAATGTTCCTTGTCAAACGTTTGCTTTATGCGTGAAAAGGCGATAGAAACAGGCTGAAGGCGCTCCTTCTGAAGGAAAGCTGTTTTCATGCACTCAGTGACAATAAGTGTTGTTTTCCCACTCTGCACAAGTGCGTATCACAATACTATGTTGAAAACTTGTTTCAGACGTGCTTTTACAGTTAAAATGACCAATATGATGAAAATGTGTTAAAAGCTCGAAAACATGAAAATCCACGCTTAGAAAGTTGTTACATGTCACATATGCTCGACTGCACTCGTTTCACTCAAAATCAAGGCTACTTATAAAACGTTTGCTTTATGCTCTGAAAAGGCGTTAGAAACAGGCTGCAGACGCTCCTGCGCTTGGAACGCTGATTTCATGCACTCGGTGACGCAAAGGGTGTTTTCCCACTCTGCACAAGTGCGTATCACAATACTATGTTGAAAACTCGTTTCAGACGTGCTTTTACAGTTAAAATGACCAATATGATGAAAATGCGTTAAAAGCTCGAAAACATGAAAATCCATGCTTAGAAAGTTGTTTCATGTCACATATGCTCGACTGCACTCATTTCACTCAAAATCAATGTTCCTTGTCAAACGTTTGCTTTATGCGTGAAAAGGCGATAGAAACAGGCTGAAGGCGCTCCTTCTGAAGGAAAGCTGTTTTCATGCACTCAGTGACCCAAAGTGTTGTTTTCCCACTCTGCACAAGTGCGTATCACAATACTATGTTGAAAACTCGTTTCAGACGTGCTTTTACAGTTAAAATGACCAATATGATGAAAATGTGTTAAAAGCTCGAAAACATGAAAATCCACGCTTAGAAAGTTGTTACATGTCACATATGCTCGACTGCACTCATTTCACTCAAAATCAAGGCTACTTATAAAACGTTTGCTTTATGCTCTGAAAAGGCGTTAGAAACAGGCTGCAGACGCTCCTGCGCTTGGAACGCTGATTTCATGCACTCGGTGACGCAAAGGGTGTTTTCCCACTCTGCACAAGTGCGTATCACAATACTATGTTGAAAACTCGTTTCAGACGTGCTTTTACAGTTAAAATGACCAATATGATGAAAATGTGTTAAAAGCTCGAAAACATGAAAATCCACGCTTAGAAAGTTGTTACATGTCAAATATGCTCGACTGCACTCATTTCACTCAAAATCAATGTTCCTTGTCAAACGTTTGCATTATGCGTGAAAAGGCCATAGAAACAGGCTGAAGGCGCTCTTTCTGAAGGAAATCTGTTTTCATGCACTCAGTGACACAAAGTGTTGTTTTCCCACTCTGAACAAGTGCATATCACAATACTATGTTGAAAACTCGTTTCAGACGTGCTTTTACAGTTAAAATGACCAATATGATGAAAATGTGTTAAAAGCTCGAAAACATGAAAATCCACGCTTAGAAAGTTGTTACATGTCACATATGCTCGACTGCACTCATTTCACTCAAAATCAAGGCTACTTATAAAACGTTTGCTTTATGCTCTGAAAAGGCGTTAGAAACAGGCTGCAGACGCTCCTGCGCTTGGAACGCTGATTTCATGCACTCGGTGACGCAAAGGGTGTTTTCCCACTCTGCACAAGTGCGTATCACAATACTATGTTGAAAACTCGTTTCAGACGTGCTTTTACAGTTAAAATGACCAATATGATGAAAATGTGTTAAAAGCTCGAAAACATGAAAATCCACGCTTAGAAAGTTGTTACATGTCACATATGCTCGACTGCACTCATTTCACTCAAAATCAAGGCTACTTATAAAACGTTTGCTTTATGCGTGAAAAGGCGATAGAAACAGGCTGAAGGCGCTCCTTCTGAAGGAAAGCTGTTTTCATGCACTCAGTGACACAAAGTGTTGTTTTCCCACTCTGAACAAGTGCATATCACAATACTATGTTGAAAACTCGTTTCAGAAGTGCTTTTACAGTTAAAATGACCAATATGATGAAAATGCGTTAAAAGCTCGAAAACATGAAAATCCATGCTTAGAAAGTTGTTTCATGTCACATATGCTCGACTGCACTCATTTCACTCAAAATCAATGTTTATTGTCAAACGTTTGCTTTATGCGTGAAAAGGCGATAGAAACAGGTTGAAGGCGCTCCTTCTGAAGGAAAGCTGTTTTCATGCACTCAGTCACACAAAGTGTTGTTTTCCCACTCTGCACAAGCGCATATCACAATACTATGTTGAAAACTCGTTTCAGACGTGCTTTTACAGTTAAAATGACCAATATGATAAAAATGTGTTAAAAGCTCGAAAACATGAAAATCCACGCTTAGAAAGTTGTTACATGCCACATATGCTCGACTGCACTCATTTCACTCAAAATCAAGGCTACTTATAAAACGTTTGCTTTATGCTCTGAAAAGGCGTTAGAAACAGGCTGCAGACGCTCCTGCGCTTGGAACGCTGATTTCATGCACTCGTTGACGCAAAGGGTGTTTTCCCACTCTGCACAAGTGCGTATCACAATACTATGTTGAAAACTCGTTTCAGACGTGCTTTTACAGTTAAAATGACCAATATGATGAAAATGTGTTAAAAGCTCGAAAACATGAAAATCCACGCTTAGAAAGTTGTTACATGTCACATATGCTCGACTGCACTCATTTCACTCAAAATCAAGGCTACTTATAAAACGTTTGCTTTATGCGTGAAAAGGCGATAGAAACAGGCTGAAGGCGCTCCTTCTGAAGGAAAGCTGTTTTCATGCACTCAGTGACACAAAGTGTTGTTTTCCCACTCTGAACAAGTGCATATCACAATACTATGTTGAAAACTCGTTTCAGACGTGCTTTTACAGTTAAAATGACCAATATGATGAAAATGCGTTAAAAGCTCGAAAACATGAAAATCCATGCTTAGAAAGTTGTTTCATGTCACATATGCTCGACTGCACTCATTTCACTCAAAATCAATGTTTATTGTCAAACGTTTGCTTTATGCGTGAAAAGGCGATAGAAACAGGTTGAAGGCGCTCCTTCTGAAGGAAAGCTGTCTTCATGCACTCAGTCACACAAAGTGTTGTTTTCCCACTCTGCACAAGCGCATATCACAATACTATGTTGAAAACTCGTTTCAGACGTGCTTTTACAGTTAAAATGACCAATATGATAAAAATGTGTTAAAAACTCGAAAACATGAAAATCCACGCTTAGAAAGTTGTTACATGCCACATATGCTCGACTGCACTCATTTCACTCAAAATCAAGGCTACTTATAAAACGTTTGCTTTATGCTCTGAAAAGGCGTTAGAAACAGGCTGCAGACGCTCCTGCGCTTGGAACGCTGATTTCATGCACTCGTTGACGCAAAGGGTGTTTTCCCACTCTGCACAAGTGCGTATCACAATACTATGTTGAAAACTCGTTTCAGACGTGCTTTTACAGTTAAAATGACCAATATGATGAAAATGTGTTAAAAGCTCGAAAACATGAAAATCCACGCTTAGAAAGTTGTTACATGTCACATATGCTCGACTGCACTCATTTCACTCAAAATCAAGGCTACTTATAAAACGTTTGCTTTATGCGTGAAAAGGCAATAGAAACAGGCTGAAGGCGCTCCTTCTGAAGGAAAGCTGTTTTCATGCACTCAGTGACACAAAGTGTTGTTTTCCCACTCTGAACAAGTGCATATCACAATACTATGTTGAAAACTCGTTTCAGACGTGCTTTTACAGTTAAAATGACCAATATGATGAAAATGCGTTAAAAGCTCGAAAACATGAAAATCCACGCTTAGAAAGTTGTTACATGTCACATATGCTCGACTGCACTCATTTCACTCAAATTCAATGTTCCTTGTCCAACGTTTGCTTTATGCTCTGAAAAGGCGTTAGAAACAGGCTGCAGACGCTCCTGCGCTTGGAACGCTGATTTCATGCACTCGGTGACGCAAAGGGTGTTTTCCCACTCTGCACAAGTGCGTATCACAATACTATGTTGAAAACTCGTTTCATACGTGCTTTTACAGTTAAAATGACCAATATGATGAAAATGTATTAAAAGCTCGAAAACATGAAAATCCACGCTTAGAAAGTTGTTACATGTCACATATGCTCGACTGCACTCATTTCACTCAAAATCAATGTTCCTTGTCCAACGTTTGCTTTATGCTCTGAAAAGGCGTTAGAAACAGGCTGCAGACGCTCCTGCGCTTGGAACGCTGATTTCATGCACTCGGTGACGCAAAGGGTGTTTTCCCACTCTGCACAAGTGCGTATCACAATACTATGTTGAAAACTCGTTTCAGACGTGCTTTTACAGTTAAAATGACCAATATGATGAAAATGTGTTAAAAGCTCGAAAACATGAAAATCCACGCTTAGAAAGTTGTTACCTGTCACATATGCTCGACTGCACTCATTTCACTCAAAATCAATGTTCCTTGTCCAACGTTTGCTTTATGCTCTGAAAAGGCGTTAGAAACAGGCTGCAGACGCTCCTGCGCTTGGAACGCTGATTTCATGCACTCGGTGACGCAAAGGGTGTTTTCCCACTCTGCACAAGTGCGTATCACAATACTATGTTGAAAACTCGTTTCAGACGTGCTTTTACAGTTAAAATGACCAATATGATGAAAATGCGTTAAAAGCTCGAAAACATGAAAATCCATGCTTAGAAAGTTGTTTCATGTCACATATGCTCGACTGCACTCATTTCACTCAAAATCAAGGCTACTTATAAAACGTTTGCTTTATGCGTGAAAAGGCGATAGAAACAGGCTGAAGGCGCTCCTTCTGAAGGAAAGCTGTTTTCATGCACTCAGTGACACAACGTGTTGTTTTCCAAGTCTGAACAAGTGCATATCACAATACTATGTTGAAAACTCGTTTCAGACGTGCTTTTACAGTTAAAATGACCAATATGATGAAAATGTGTTAAAAGCTCGAAAACATGAAAATCCACGCTTAGAAAGTTGTTACATGTCACATATGCTCGACTGCACTCATTTCACTCAAAATCAATGTTCCTTGTCCAACGTTTGCTTTATGCTCTGAAAAGGCGTTAGAAACAGGCTGCAGACGCTCCTGCGCTTGGAACGCTGATTTCATGCACTCGGTGACGCAAAGGGTGTTTTCCCACTCTGCACAAGTGCGTATCACAATACTATGTTGAAAACTCGTTTCAGACGTGCTTTTACAGTTAAAATGACCAATATGATGAAAATGTGTTAAAAGCTCGAAAACATGAAAATCCACGCTTAGAAAGTTGTTACCTGTCACATATGCTCGACTGCACTCATTTCACTCAAAATCAAGGCTACTTATAAAACGTTTGCTTTATGCGTGAAAAGGCGATAGAAACAGGCTGAAGGCGCTCCTTCTGAAGGAAAGCTGTTTTCATGCACTCAGTGACACAACGTGTTGTTTTCCAAGTCTGAACAAGTGCATATCACAATACTATGTTGAAAACTCGTTTCAGACGTGCTTTTACAGTTAAAATGACCAATATGATGAAAATGTGTTAAAAGCTCGAAAACATGAAAATCCACGCTTAGAAAGTTGTTACATGTCACATATGCTCGACTGCACTCATTTCACTCAAAATCAATGTTCCTTGTCCAACGTTTGCTTTATGCTCTGAAAAGGCGTTAGAAACAGGCTGCAGACGCTCCTGCGCTTGGAACGCTGATTTCATGCACTCGGTGACGCAAAGGGTGTTTTCCCACTCTGCACAAGTGCGTATCACAATACTATGTTGAAAACTCGTTTCAGACGTGCTTTTACAGTTAAAATGACCAATATGATGAAAATGTGTTAAAAGCTCGAAAACATGAAAATCCACGCTTAGAAAGTTGTTACATGTCACATATGCTCGACTGCACTCATTTCACTCAAAATCAAGGCTACTTATAAAACGTTTGCTTTATGCGTGAAAAGGCGATAGAAACAGGCTGAAGGCGCTCCTTCTGAAGGAAAGCTGTTTTCATGCACTCAGTGACACAAAGTGTTGTTTTCCCACTCTGAACAAGTGCATATCACAATACTATGTTGAAAACTCGTTTCAGAAGTGCTTTTACAGTTAAAATGACCAATATGATGAAAATGCGTTAAAAGCTCGAAAACATGAAAATCCATGCTTAGAAAGTTGTTTCATGTCACATATGCTCGACTGCACTCATTTCACTCAAAATCAATGTTTATTGTCAAACGTTTGCTTTATGCGTGAAAAGGCGATAGAAACAGGTTGAAGGCGCTCCTTCTGAAGGAAAGCTGTTTTCATGCACTCAGTCACACAAAGTGTTGTTTTCCCACTCTGCACAAGCGCATATCACAATACTATGTTGAAAACTCGTTTCAGACGTGCTTTTACAGTTAAAATGACCAATATGATAAAAATGTGTTAAAAGCTCGAAAACATGAAAATCCACGCTTAGAAAGTTGTTACATGCCACATATGCTCGACTGCACTCATTTCACTCAAAATCAAGGCTACTTATAAAACGTTTGCTTTATGCTCTGAAAAGGCGTTAGAAACAGGCTGCAGACGCTCCTGCGCTTGGAACGCTGATTTCATGCACTCGTTGACGCAAAGGGTGTTTTCCCACTCTGCACAAGTGCGTATCACAATACTATGTTGAAAACTCGTTTCAGACGTGCTTTTACAGTTAAAATGACCAATATGATGAAAATGTGTTAAAAGCTCGAAAACATGAAAATCCACGCTTAGAAAGTTGTTACATGTCACATATGCTCGACTGCACTCATTTCACTCAAAATCAAGGCTACTTATAAAACGTTTGCTTTATGCGTGAAAAGGCGATAGAAACAGGCTGAAGGCGCTCCTTCTGAAGGAAAGCTGTTTTCATGCACTCAGTGACACAAAGTGTTGTTTTCCCACTCTGAACAAGTGCATATCACAATACTATGTTGAAAACTCGTTTCAGACGTGCTTTTACAGTTAAAATGACCAATATGATGAAAATGCGTTAAAAGCTCGAAAACATGAAAATCCATGCTTAGAAAGTTGTTTCATGTCACATATGCTCGACTGCACTCATTTCACTCAAAATCAATGTTTATTGTCAAACGTTTGCTTTATGCGTGAAAAGGCGATAGAAACAGGTTGAAGGCGCTCCTTCTGAAGGAAAGCTGTCTTCATGCACTCAGTCACACAAAGTGTTGTTTTCCCACTCTGCACAAGCGCATATCACAATACTATGTTGAAAACTCGTTTCAGACGTGCTTTTACAGTTAAAATGACCAATATGATAAAAATGTGTTAAAAACTCGAAAACATGAAAATCCACGCTTAGAAAGTTGTTACATGCCACATATGCTCGACTGCACTCATTTCACTCAAAATCAAGGCTACTTATAAAACGTTTGCTTTATGCTCTGAAAAGGCGTTAGAAACAGGCTGCAGACGCTCCTGCGCTTGGAACGCTGATTTCATGCACTCGTTGACGCAAAGGGTGTTTTCCCACTCTGCACAAGTGCGTATCACAATACTATGTTGAAAACTCGTTTCAGACGTGCTTTTACAGTTAAAATGACCAATATGATGAAAATGTGTTAAAAGCTCGAAAACATGAAAATCCACGCTTAGAAAGTTGTTACATGTCACATATGCTCGACTGCACTCATTTCACTCAAAATCAAGGCTACTTATAAAACGTTTGCTTTATGCGTGAAAAGGCAATAGAAACAGGCTGAAGGCGCTCCTTCTGAAGGAAAGCTGTTTTCATGCACTCAGTGACACAAAGTGTTGTTTTCCCACTCTGAACAAGTGCATATCACAATACTATGTTGAAAACTCGTTTCAGACGTGCTTTTACAGTTAAAATGACCAATATGATGAAAATGCGTTAAAAGCTCGAAAACATGAAAATCCACGCTTAGAAAGTTGTTACATGTCACATATGCTCGACTGCACTCATTTCACTCAAATTCAATGTTCCTTGTCCAACGTTTGCTTTATGCTCTGAAAAGGCGTTAGAAACAGGCTGCAGACGCTCCTGCGCTTGGAACGCTGATTTCATGCACTCGGTGACGCAAAGGGTGTTTTCCCACTCTGCACAAGTGCGTATCACAATACTATGTTGAAAACTCGTTTCATACGTGCTTTTACAGTTAAAATGACCAATATGATGAAAATGTATTAAAAGCTCGAAAACATGAAAATCCACGCTTAGAAAGTTGTTACATGTCACATATGCTCGACTGCACTCATTTCACTCAAAATCAATGTTCCTTGTCCAACGTTTGCTTTATGCTCTGAAAAGGCGTTAGAAACAGGCTGCAGACGCTCCTGCGCTTGGAACGCTGATTTCATGCACTCGGTGACGCAAAGGGTGTTTTCCCACTCTGCACAAGTGCGTATCACAATACTATGTTGAAAACTCGTTTCAGACGTGCTTTTACAGTTAAAATGACCAATATGATGAAAATGTGTTAAAAGCTCGAAAACATGAAAATCCACGCTTAGAAAGTTGTTACCTGTCACATATGCTCGACTGCACTCATTTCACTCAAAATCAATGTTCCTTGTCCAACGTTTGCTTTATGCTCTGAAAAGGCGTTAGAAACAGGCTGCAGACGCTCCTGCGCTTGGAACGCTGATTTCATGCACTCGGTGACGCAAAGGGTGTTTTCCCACTCTGCACAAGTGCGTATCACAATACTATGTTGAAAACTCGTTTCAGACGTGCTTTTACAGTTAAAATGACCAATATGATGAAAATGCGTTAAAAGCTCGAAAACATGAAAATCCATGCTTAGAAAGTTGTTTCATGTCACATATGCTCGACTGCACTCATTTCACTCAAAATCAAGGCTACTTATAAAACGTTTGCTTTATGCGTGAAAAGGCGATAGAAACAGGCTGAAGGCGCTCCTTCTGAAGGAAAGCTGTTTTCATGCACTCAGTGACACAACGTGTTGTTTTCCAAGTCTGAACAAGTGCATATCACAATACTATGTTGAAAACTCGTTTCAGACGTGCTTTTACAGTTAAAATGACCAATATGATGAAAATGTGTTAAAAGCTCGAAAACATGAAAATCCACGCTTAGAAAGTTGTTACATGTCACATATGCTCGACTGCACTCATTTCACTCAAAATCAATGTTCCTTGTCCAACGTTTGCTTTATGCTCTGAAAAGGCGTTAGAAACAGGCTGCAGACGCTCCTGCGCTTGGAACGCTGATTTCATGCACTCGGTGACGCAAAGGGTGTTTTCCCACTCTGCACAAGTGCGTATCACAATACTATGTTGAAAACTCGTTTCAGACGTGCTTTTACAGTTAAAATGACCAATATGATGAAAATGTGTTAAAAGCTCGAAAACATGAAAATCCACGCTTAGAAAGTTGTTACCTGTCACATATGCTCGACTGCACTCATTTCACTCAAAATCAAGGCTACTTATAAAACGTTTGCTTTATGCGTGAAAAGGCGATAGAAACAGGCTGAAGGCGCTCCTTCTGAAGGAAAGCTGTTTTCATGCACTCAGTGACACAACGTGTTGTTTTCCAAGTCTGAACAAGTGCATATCACAATACTATGTTGAAAACTCGTTTCAGACGTGCTTTTACAGTTAAAATGACCAATATGATGAAAATGTGTTAAAAGCTCGAAAACATGAAAATCCACGCTTAGAAAGTTGTTACATGTCACATATGCTCGACTGCACTCATTTCACTCAAAATCAATGTTCCTTGTCCAACGTTTGCTTTATGCTCTGAAAAGGCGTTAGAAACAGGCTGCAGACGCTCCTGCGCTTGGAACGCTGATTTCATGCACTCGGTGACGCAAAGGGTGTTTTCCCACTCTGCACAAGTGCGTATCACAATACTATGTTGAAAACTCGTTTCAGACGTGCTTTTACAGTTAAAATGACCAATATGATGAAAATGCGTTAAAAGCTCGAAAACATGAAAATCCATGCTTAGAAAGTTGTTTCATGTCACATATGCTCGACTGCACTCATTTCACTCAAAATCAATGTTCCTTGTCAAACGTTTGCTTTATGCGTGAAAAGGCGATAGAAACAGGCTGAAGGCGCTCCTTCTGAAGGAAAGCTGTTTTCATGCACTCAGTGACCCAAAGTGTTGTTTTCCCACTCTGCACAAGTGCGTATCACAATACTATGTTGAAAACTCGTTTCAGACGTGCTTTTACAGTTAAAATGACCAATATGATGAAAATGTGTTAAAAGCTCGAAAACATGAAAATCCACGCTTAGAAAGTTGTTACATGTCACATATGCTCGACTGCACTCATTTCACTCAAAATCAAGGCTACTTATAAAACGTTTGCTTTATGCTCTGAAAAGGCGTTAGAAACAGGCTGCAGACGCTCCTGCGCTTGGAACGCTGATTTCATGCACTCGGTGACGCAAAGGGTGTTTTCCCACTCTGCACAAGTGCGTATCACAATACTATGTTGAAAACTCGTTTCAGACGTGCTTTTACAGTTAAAATGACCAATATGATGAAAATGTGTTAAAAGCTCGAAAACATGAAAATCCACGCTTAGAAAGTTGTTACATGTCAAATATGCTCGACTGCACTCATTTCACTCAAAATCAATGTTCCTTGTCAAACGTTTGCATTATGCGTGAAAAGGCCATAGAAACAGGCTGAAGGCGCTCTTTCTGAAGGAAATCTGTTTTCATGCACTCAGTGACACAAAGTGTTGTTTTCCCACTCTGAACAAGTGCATATCACAATACTATGTTGAAAACTCGTTTCAGACGTGCTTTTACAGTTAAAATGACCAATATGATGAAAATGTGTTAAAAGCTCGAAAACATGAAAATCCACGCTTAGAAAGTTGTTACATGTCACATATGCTCGACTGCACTCATTTCACTCAAAATCAAGGCTACTTATAAAACGTTTGCTTTATGCTCTGAAAAGGCGTTAGAAACAGGCTGCAGACGCTCCTGCGCTTGGAACGCTGATTTCATGCACTCGGTGACGCAAAGGGTGTTTTCCCACTCTGCACAAGTGCGTATCACAATACTATGTTGAAAACTCGTTTCAGACGTGCTTTTACAGTTAAAATGACCAATATGATGAAAATGTGTTAAAAGCTCGAAAACATGAAAATCCACGCTTAGAAAGTTGTTACATGTCACATATGCTCGACTGCACTCATTTCACTCAAAATCAAGGCTACTTATAAAACGTTTGCTTTATGCGTGAAAAGGCGATAGAAACAGGCTGAAGGCGCTCCTTCTGAAGGAAAGCTGTTTTCATGCACTCAGTGACACAAAGTGTTGTTTTCCCACTCTGAACAAGTGCATATCACAATACTATGTTGAAAACTCGTTTCAGAAGTGCTTTTACAGTTAAAATGACCAATATGATGAAAATGCGTTAAAAGCTCGAAAACATGAAAATCCATGCTTAGAAAGTTGTTTCATGTCACATATGCTCGACTGCACTCATTTCACTCAAAATCAATGTTTATTGTCAAACGTTTGCTTTATGCGTGAAAAGGCGATAGAAACAGGTTGAAGGCGCTCCTTCTGAAGGAAAGCTGTTTTCATGCACTCAGTCACACAAAGTGTTGTTTTCCCACTCTGCACAAGCGCATATCACAATACTATGTTGAAAACTCGTTTCAGACGTGCTTTTACAGTTAAAATGACCAATATGATAAAAATGTGTTAAAAGCTCGAAAACATGAAAATCCACGCTTAGAAAGTTGTTACATGCCACATATGCTCGACTGCACTCATTTCACTCAAAATCAAGGCTACTTATAAAACGTTTGCTTTATGCTCTGAAAAGGCGTTAGAAACAGGCTGCAGACGCTCCTGCGCTTGGAACGCTGATTTCATGCACTCGTTGACGCAAAGGGTGTTTTCCCACTCTGCACAAGTGCGTATCACAATACTATGTTGAAAACTCGTTTCAGACGTGCTTTTACAGTTAAAATGACCAATATGATGAAAATGTGTTAAAAGCTCGAAAACATGAAAATCCACGCTTAGAAAGTTGTTACATGTCACATATGCTCGACTGCACTCATTTCACTCAAAATCAAGGCTACTTATAAAACGTTTGCTTTATGCTCTGAAAAGGCGTTAGAAACAGGCTGCAGACGCTCCTGCGCTTGGAACGCTGATTTCATGCACTCGGTGACGCAAAGGGTGTTTTCCCACTCTGCACAAGTGCGTATCACAATACTATGTTGAAAACTCGTTTCAGACGTGCTTTTACAGTTAAAATGACCAATATGATGAAAATGTGTTAAAAGCTCGAAAACATGAAAATCCACGCTTAGAAAGTTGTTACATGTCACATATGCTCGACTGCACTCATTTCACTCAAAATCAAGGCTACTTATAAAACGTTTGCTTTATGCGTGAAAAGGCAATAGAAACAGGCTGAAGGCGCTCCTTCTGAAGGAAAGCTGTTTTCATGCACTCAGTGACACAAAGTGTTGTTTTCCCACTCTGAACAAGTGCATATCACAATACTATGTTGAAAACTCGTTTCAGACGTGCTTTTACAGTTAAAATGACCAATATGATGAAAATGCGTTAAAAGCTCGAAAACATGAAAATCCACGCTTAGAAAGTTGTTACATGTCACATATGCTCGACTGCACTCATTTCACTCAAATTCAATGTTCCTTGTCCAACGTTTGCTTTATGCTCTGAAAAGGCGTTAGAAACAGGCTGCAGACGCTCCTGCGCTTGGAACGCTGATTTCATGCACTCGGTGACGCAAAGGGTGTTTTCCCACTCTGCACAAGTGCGTATCACAATACTATGTTGAAAACTCGTTTCATACGTGCTTTTACAGTTAAAATGACCAATATGATGAAAATGTATTAAAAGCTCGAAAACATGAAAATCCACGCTTAGAAAGTTGTTACATGTCACATATGCTCGACTGCACTCATTTCACTCAAAATCAATGTTCCTTGTCCAACGTTTGCTTTATGCTCTGAAAAGGCGTTAGAAACAGGCTGCAGACGCTCCTGCGCTTGGAACGCTGATTTCATGCACTCGGTGACGCAAAGGGTGTTTTCCCACTCTGCACAAGTGCGTATCACAATACTATGTTGAAAACTCGTTTCAGACGTGCTTTTACAGTTAAAATGACCAATATGATGAAAATGTGTTAAAAGCTCGAAAACATGAAAATCCACGCTTAGAAAGTTGTTACCTGTCACATATGCTCGACTGCACTCATTTCACTCAAAATCAATGTTCCTTGTCCAACGTTTGCTTTATGCTCTGAAAAGGCGTTAGAAACAGGCTGCAGACGCTCCTGCGCTTGGAACGCTGATTTCATGCACTCGGTGACGCAAAGGGTGTTTTCCCACTCTGCACAAGTGCGTATCACAATACTATGTTGAAAACTCGTTTCAGACGTGCTTTTACAGTTAAAATGACCAATATGATGAAAATGCGTTAAAAGCTCGAAAACATGAAAATCCATGCTTAGAAAGTTGTTTCATGTCACATATGCTCGACTGCACTCATTTCACTCAAAATCAAGGCTACTTATAAAACGTTTGCTTTATGCGTGAAAAGGCGATAGAAACAGGCTGAAGGCGCTCCTTCTGAAGGAAAGCTGTTTTCATGCACTCAGTGACACAACGTGTTGTTTTCCAAGTCTGAACAAGTGCATATCACAATACTATGTTGAAAACTCGTTTCAGACGTGCTTTTACAGTTAAAATGACCAATATGATGAAAATGTGTTAAAAGCTCGAAAACATGAAAATCCACGCTTAGAAAGTTGTTACATGTCACATATGCTCGACTGCACTCATTTCACTCAAAATCAATGTTCCTTGTCCAACGTTTGCTTTATGCTCTGAAAAGGCGTTAGAAACAGGCTGCAGACGCTCCTGCGCTTGGAACGCTGATTTCATGCACTCGGTGACGCAAAGGGTGTTTTCCCACTCTGCACAAGTGCGTATCACAATACTATGTTGAAAACTCGTTTCAGACGTGCTTTTACAGTTAAAATGACCAATATAATGAAAATGCGTTAAAAGCTCGAAAACATGAAAATCCATGCTTAGAAAGTTGTTTCATGTCACATATGCTCGACTGCACTCATTTCACTCAAAATCAATGTTCCTTGTCAAACGTTTGCTTTATGCGTGAAAAGGCGATAGAAACAGGCTGAAGGCGCTCCTTCTGAAGGAAAGCTGTTTTCATGCACTCAGTGACCCAAAGTGTTGTTTTCCCACTCTGCACAAGTGCGTATCACAATACTATGTTGAAAACTCGTTTCAGACGTGCTTTTACAGTTAAAATGACCAATATGATGAAAATGTGTTAAAAGCTCGAAAACATGAAAATCCACGCTTAGAAAGTTGTTACATGTCACATATGCTCGACTGCACTCATTTCACTCAAAATCAATGTTCCTTGTCCAACGTTTGCTTTATGCTCTGAAAAGGCGTTAGAAACAGGCTGCAGACGCTCCTGCGCTTGGAACGCTGATTTCATGCACTCGGTGACGCAAAGGGTGTTTTCCCACTCTGCACAAGTGCGTATCACAATACTATGTTGAAAACTCGTTTCAGACGTGCTTTTACAGTTAAAATGACCAATATGATGAAAATGTGTTAAAAGCTCGAAAACATGAAAATCCACGCTTAGAAAGTTGTTACCTGTCACATATGCTCGACTGCACTCATTTCACTCAAAATCAAGGCTACTTATAAAACGTTTGCTTTATGCGTGAAAAGGCGATAGAAACAGGCTGAAGGCGCTCCTTCTGAAGGAAAGCTGTTTTCATGCACTCAGTGACACAACGTGTTGTTTTCCAAGTCTGAACAAGTGCATATCACAATACTATGTTGAAAACTCGTTTCAGACGTGCTTTTACAGTTAAAATGACCAATATGATGAAAATGTGTTAAAAGCTCGAAAACATGAAAATCCACGCTTAGAAAGTTGTTACATGTCACATATGCTCGACTGCACTCATTTCACTCAAAATCAATGTTCCTTGTCCAACGTTTGCTTTATGCTCTGAAAAGGCGTTAGAAACAGGCTGCAGACGCTCCTGCGCTTGGAACGCTGATTTCATGCACTCGGTGACGCAAAGGGTGTTTTCCCACTCTGCACAAGTGCGTATCACAATACTATGTTGAAAACTCGTTTCAGACGTGCTTTTACAGTTAAAATGACCACTATGATGAAAATGCGTTAAAAGCTCGAAAACATGAAAATCCATGCTTAGAAAGTTGTTTCATGTCACATATGCTCGACTGCACTCATTTCACTCAAAATCAATGTTCCTTGTCAAACGTTTGCTTTATGCGTGAAAAGGCGATAGAAACAGGCTGAAGGCGCTCCTTCTGAAGGAAAGCTGTTTTCATGCACTCAGTGACCCAAAGTGTTGTTTTCCCACTCTGCACAAGTGCGTATCACAATACTATGTTGAAAACTCGTTTCAGACGTGCTTTTACAGTTAAAATGACCAATATGATGAAAATGTGTTAAAAGCTCGAAAACATGAAAATCCACGCTTAGAAAGTTGTTACATGTCACATATGCTCGACTGCACTCATTTCACTCAAAATCAAGGCTACTTATAAAACGTTTGCTTTATGCTCTGAAAAGGCGTTAGAAACAGGCTGCAGACGCTCCTGCGCTTGGAACGCTGATTTCATGCACTCGGTGACGCAAAGGGTGTTTTCCCACTCTGCACAAGTGCGTATCACAATACTATGTTGAAAACTCGTTTCAGACGTGCTTTTACAGTTAAAATGACCAATATGATGAAAATGTGTTAAAAGCTCGAAAACATGAAAATCCACGCTTAGAAAGTTGTTACATGTCAAATATGCTCGACTGCACTCATTTCACTCAAAATCAATGTTCCTTGTCAAACGTTTGCATTATGCGTGAAAAGGCCATAGAAACAGGCTGAAGGCGCTCTTTCTGAAGGAAAGCTGTTTTCATGCACTCAGTGACACAAAGTGTTGTTTTCCCACTCTGAACAAGTGCATATCACAATACTATGTTGAAAACTCGTTTCAGACGTGCTTTTACAGTTAAAATGACCAATATGATGAAAATGTGTTAAAAGCTCGAAAACATGAAAATCCACGCTTAGAAAGTTGTTACATGTCACATATGCTCGACTGCACTCATTTCACTCAAAATCAAGGCTACTTATAAAACGTTTGCTTTATGCTCTGAAAAGGCGTTAGAAACAGGCTGCAGACGCTCCTGCGCTTGGAACGCTGATTTCATGCACTCGGTGACGCAAAGGGTGTTTTCCCACTCTGCACAAGTGCGTATCACAATACTATGTTGAAAACTCGTTTCAGACGTGCTTTTACAGTTAAAATGACCAATATGATGAAAATGTGTTAAAAGCTCGAAAACATGAAAATCCACGCTTAGAAAGTTGTTACATGTCACATATGCTCGACTGCACTCATTTCACTCAAAATCAAGGCTACTTATAAAACGTTTGCTTTATGCGTGAAAAGGCGATAGAAACAGGCTGAAGGCGCTCCTTCTGAAGGAAAGCTGTTTTCATGCACTCAGTGACACAAAGTGTTGTTTTCCCACTCTGAACAAGTGCATATCACAATACTATGTTGAAAACTCGTTTCAGACGTGCTTTTACAGTTAAAATGACCAATATGATGAAAATGCGTTAAAAGCTCGAAAACATGAAAATCCATGCTTAGAAAGTTGTTTCATGTCACATATGCTCGACTGCACTCATTTCACTCAAAATCAATGTTTATTGTCAAACGTTTGCTTTATGCGTGAAAAGGCGATAGAAACAGGTTGAAGGCGCTCCTTCTGAAGGAAAGCTGTTTTCATGCACTCAGTGACACAACGTGTTGTTTTCCAAGTCTGAACAAGTGCATATCACAATACTATGTTGAAAACTCGTTTCAGACGTGCTTTTACAGTTAAAATGACCAATATGATGAAAATGTGTTAAAAGCTCGAAAACATGAAAATCCACGCTTAGAAAGTTGTTACATGTCACATATGCTCGACTGCACTCATTTCACTCAAAATCAATGTTCCTTGTCCAACGTTTGCTTTATGCTCTGAAAAGGCGTTAGAAACAGGCTGCAGACGCTCCTGCGCTTGGAACGCTGATTTCATGCACTCGGTGACGCAAAGGGTGTTTTCCCACTCTGCACAAGTGCGTATCACAATACTATGTTGAAAACTCGTTTCAGACGTGCTTTTACAGTTAAAATGACCAATATAATGAAAATGCGTTAAAAGCTCGAAAACATGAAAATCCATGCTTAGAAAGTTGTTTCATGTCACATATGCTCGACTGCACTCATTTCACTCAAAATCAATGTTCCTTGTCAAACGTTTGCTTTATGCGTGAAAAGGCGATAGAAACAGGCTGAAGGCGCTCCTTCTGAAGGAAAGCTGTTTTCATGCACTCAGTGACCCAAAGTGTTGTTTTCCCACTCTGCACAAGTGCGTATCACAATACTATGTTGAAAACTCGTTTCAGACGTGCTTTTACAGTTAAAATGACCAATATGATGAAAATGTGTTAAAAGCTCGAAAACATGAAAATCCACGCTTAGAAAGTTGTTACATGTCACATATGCTCGACTGCACTCATTTCACTCAAAATCAATGTTCCTTGTCCAACGTTTGCTTTATGCTCTGAAAAGGCGTTAGAAACAGGCTGCAGACGCTCCTGCGCTTGGAACGCTGATTTCATGCACTCGGTGACGCAAAGGGTGTTTTCCCACTCTGCACAAGTGCGTATCACAATACTATGTTGAAAACTCGTTTCAGACGTGCTTTTACAGTTAAAATGACCAATATGATGAAAATGTGTTAAAAGCTCGAAAACATGAAAATCCACGCTTAGAAAGTTGTTACCTGTCACATATGCTCGACTGCACTCATTTCACTCAAAATCAAGGCTACTTATAAAACGTTTGCTTTATGCGTGAAAAGGCGATAGAAACAGGCTGAAGGCGCTCCTTCTGAAGGAAAGCTGTTTTCATGCACTCAGTGACACAACGTGTTGTTTTCCAAGTCTGAACAAGTGCATATCACAATACTATGTTGAAAACTCGTTTCAGACGTGCTTTTACAGTTAAAATGACCAATATGATGAAAATGTGTTAAAAGCTCGAAAACATGAAAATCCACGCTTAGAAAGTTGTTACATGTCACATATGCTCGACTGCACTCATTTCACTCAAAATCAATGTTCCTTGTCCAACGTTTGCTTTATGCTCTGAAAAGGCGTTAGAAACAGGCTGCAGACGCTCCTGCGCTTGGAACGCTGATTTCATGCACTCGGTGACGCAAAGGGTGTTTTCCCACTCTGCACAAGTGCGTATCACAATACTATGTTGAAAACTCGTTTCAGACGTGCTTTTACAGTTAAAATGACCACTATGATGAAAATGCGTTAAAAGCTCGAAAACATGAAAATCCATGCTTAGAAAGTTGTTTCATGTCACATATGCTCGACTGCACTCATTTCACTCAAAATCAATGTTCCTTGTCAAACGTTTGCTTTATGCGTGAAAAGGCGATAGAAACAGGCTGAAGGCGCTCCTTCTGAAGGAAAGCTGTTTTCATGCACTCAGTGACCCAAAGTGTTGTTTTCCCACTCTGCACAAGTGCGTATCACAATACTATGTTGAAAACTCGTTTCAGACGTGCTTTTACAGTTAAAATGACCAATATGATGAAAATGTGTTAAAAGCTCGAAAACATGAAAATCCACGCTTAGAAAGTTGTTACATGTCACATATGCTCGACTGCACTCATTTCACTCAAAATCAAGGCTACTTATAAAACGTTTGCTTTATGCTCTGAAAAGGCGTTAGAAACAGGCTGCAGACGCTCCTGCGCTTGGAACGCTGATTTCATGCACTCGGTGACGCAAAGGGTGTTTTCCCACTCTGCACAAGTGCGTATCACAATACTATGTTGAAAACTCGTTTCAGACGTGCTTTTACAGTTAAAATGACCAATATGATGAAAATGTGTTAAAAGCTCGAAAACATGAAAATCCACGCTTAGAAAGTTGTTACATGTCAAATATGCTCGACTGCACTCATTTCACTCAAAATCAATGTTCCTTGTCAAACGTTTGCATTATGCGTGAAAAGGCCATAGAAACAGGCTGAAGGCGCTCTTTCTGAAGGAAAGCTGTTTTCATGCACTCAGTGACACAAAGTGTTGTTTTCCCACTCTGAACAAGTGCATATCACAATACTATGTTGAAAACTCGTTTCAGACGTGCTTTTACAGTTAAAATGACCAATATGATGAAAATGTGTTAAAAGCTCGAAAACATGAAAATCCACGCTTAGAAAGTTGTTACATGTCACATATGCTCGACTGCACTCATTTCACTCAAAATCAAGGCTACTTATAAAACGTTTGCTTTATGCTCTGAAAAGGCGTTAGAAACAGGCTGCAGACGCTCCTGCGCTTGGAACGCTGATTTCATGCACTCGGTGACGCAAAGGGTGTTTTCCCACTCTGCACAAGTGCGTATCACAATACTATGTTGAAAACTCGTTTCAGACGTGCTTTTACAGTTAAAATGACCAATATGATGAAAATGTGTTAAAAGCTCGAAAACATGAAAATCCACGCTTAGAAAGTTGTTACATGTCACATATGCTCGACTGCACTCATTTCACTCAAAATCAAGGCTACTTATAAAACGTTTGCTTTATGCGTGAAAAGGCGATAGAAACAGGCTGAAGGCGCTCCTTCTGAAGGAAAGCTGTTTTCATGCACTCAGTGACACAAAGTGTTGTTTTCCCACTCTGAACAAGTGCATATCACAATACTATGTTGAAAACTCGTTTCAGACGTGCTTTTACAGTTAAAATGACCAATATGATGAAAATGCGTTAAAAGCTCGAAAACATGAAAATCCATGCTTAGAAAGTTGTTTCATGTCACATATGCTCGACTGCACTCATTTCACTCAAAATCAATGTTTATTGTCAAACGTTTGCTTTATGCGTGAAAAGGCGATAGAAACAGGTTGAAGGCGCTCCTTCTGAAGGAAAGCTGTTTTCATGCACTCAGTGACACAACGTGTTGTTTTCCAAGTCTGAACAAGTGCATATCACAATACTATGTTGAAAACTCGTTTCAGACGTGCTTTTACAGTTAAAATGACCAATATGATGAAAATGTGTTAAAAGCTCGAAAACATGAAAATCCACGCTTAGAAAGTTGTTACATGTCACATATGCTCGACTGCACTCATTTCACTCAAAATCAATGTTCCTTGTCCAACGTTTGCTTTATGCTCTGAAAAGGCGTTAGAAACAGGCTGCAGACGCTCCTGCGCTTGGAACGCTGATTTCATGCACTCGGTGACGCAAAGGGTGTTTTCCCACTCTGCACAAGTGCGTATCACAATACTATGTTGAAAACTCGTTTCAGACGTGCTTTTACAGTTAAAATGACCAATATGATGAAAATGCGTTAAAAGCTCGAAAACATGAAAATCCATGCTTAGAAAGTTGTTTCATGTCACATATGCTCGACTGCACTCATTTCACTCAAAATCAATGTTCCTTGTCAAACGTTTGCTTTATGCGTGAAAAGGCGATAGAAACAGGCTGAAGGCGCTCCTTCTGAAGGAAAGCTGTTTTCATGCACTCAGTGACCCAAAGTGTTGTTTTCCCACTCTGCACAAGTGCGTATCACAATACTATGTTGAAAACTCGTTTCAGACGTGCTTTTACAGTTAAAATGACCAATATGATGAAAATGTGTTAAAAGCTCGAAAACATGAAAATCCACGCTTAGAAAGTTGTTACATGTCACATATGCTCGACTGCACTCATTTCACTCAAAATCAAGGCTACTTATAAAACGTTTGCTTTATGCTCTGAAAAGGCGTTAGAAACAGGCTGCAGACGCTCCTGCGCTTGGAACGCTGATTTCATGCACTCGGTGACGCAAAGGGTGTTTTCCCACTCTGCACAAGTGCGTATCACAATACTATGTTGAAAACTCGTTTCAGACGTGCTTTTACAGTTAAAATGACCAATATGATGAAAATGTGTTAAAAGCTCGAAAACATGAAAATCCACGTTAGAAAGTTGTTACATGTCAAATATGCTCGACTGCACTCATTTCACTCAAAATCAATGTTCCTTGTCAAACGTTTGCATTATGCGTGAAAAGGCCATAGAAACAGGCTGAAGGCGCTCTTTCTGAAGGAAAGCTGTTTTCATGCACTCAGTGACACAAAGTGTTGTTTTCCCACTCTGAACAAGTGCATATCACAATACTATGTTGAAAACTCGTTTCAGACGTGCTTTTACAGTTAAAATGACCAATATGATGAAAATGTGTTAAAAGCTCGAAAACATGAAAATCCACGCTTAGAAAGTTGTTACATGTCACATATGCTCGACTGCACTCATTTCACTCAAAATCAAGGCTACTTATAAAACGTTTGCTTTATGCTCTGAAAAGGCGTTAGAAACAGGCTGCAGACGCTCCTGCGCTTGGAACGCTGATTTCATGCACTCGGTGACGCAAAGGGTGTTTTCCCACTCTGCACAAGTGCGTATCACAATACTATGTTGAAAACTCGTTTCAGACGTGCTTTTACAGTTAAAATGACCAATATGATGAAAATGTGTTAAAAGCTCGAAAACATGAAAATCCACGCTTAGAAAGTTGTTACATGTCACATATGCTCGACTGCACTCATTTCACTCAAAATCAAGGCTACTTATAAAACGTTTGCTTTATGCGTGAAAAGGCGATAGAAACAGGCTGAAGGCGCTCCTTCTGAAGGAAAGCTGTTTTCATGCACTCAGTGACACAAAGTGTTGTTTTCCCACTCTGCACAAGTGCATATCACAATACTATGTTGAAAACTCGTTTCAGACGTGCTTTTACAGTTAAAATGACCAATATGATGAAAATGCGTTAAAAGCTCGAAAACATGAAAATCCATGCTTAGAAAGTTGTTTCATGTCACATATGCTCGACTGCACTCATTTCACTCAAAATCAATGTTTATTGTCAAACGTTTGCTTTATGCGTGAAAAGGCGATAGAAACAGGTTGAAGGCGCTCCTTCTGAAGGAAAGCTGTTTTCATGCACTCAGTGACACAACGTGTTGTTTTCCAAGTCTGAACAAGTGCATATCACAATACTATGTTGAAAACTCGTTTCAGACGTGCTTTTACAGTTAAAATGACCAATATGATGAAAATGTGTTAAAAGCTCGAAAACATGAAAATCCACGCTTAGAAAGTTGTTACATGTCACATATGCTCGACTGCACTCATTTCACTCAAAATCAATGTTCCTTGTCCAACGTTTGCTTTATGCTCTGAAAAGGCGTTAGAAACAGGCTGCAGACGCTCCTGCGCTTGGAACGCTGATTTCATGCACTCGGTGACGCAAAGGGTGTTTTCCCACTCTGCACAAGTGCGTATCACAATACTATGTTGAAAACTCGTTTCAGACGTGCTTTTACAGTTAAAATGACCAATATGATGAAAATGCGTTAAAAGCTCGAAAACATGAAAATCCATGCTTAGAAAGTTGTTTCATGTCACATATGCTCGACTGCACTCATTTCACTCAAAATCAATGTTCCTTGTCAAACGTTTGCTTTATGCGTGAAAAGGCGATAGAAACAGGCTGAAGGCGCTCCTTCTGAAGGAAAGCTGTTTTCATGCACTCAGTGACCCAAAGTGTTGTTTTCCCACTCTGCACAAGTGCGTATCACAATACTATGTTGAAAACTCGTTTCAGACGTGCTTTTACAGTTAAAATGACCAATATGATGAAAATGTGTTAAAAGCTCGAAAACATGAAAATCCACGCTTAGAAAGTTGTTACATGTCACATATGCTCGACTGCACTCATTTCACTCAAAATCAATGTTCCTTGTCCAACGTTTGCTTTATGCTCTGAAAAGGCGTTAGAAACAGGCTGCAGACGCTCCTGCGCTTGGAACGCTGATTTCATGCACTCGGTGACGCAAAGGGTGTTTTCCCACTCTGCACAAGTGCGTATCACAATACTATGTTGAAAACTCGTTTCAGACGTGCTTTTACAGTTAAAATGACCAATATGATGAAAATGTGTTAAAAGCTCGAAAACATGAAAATCCACGCTTAGAAAGTTGTTACATGTCACATATGCTCGACTGCACTCATTTCACTCAAAATCAAGGATACTTATAAAACGTTTGCTTTATGCTCTGAAAAGGCGTTAGAAACAGGCTGCAGACGCTCCTGCGCTTGGAACGCTGATTTCATGCACTCGGTGACGCAAAGGGTGTTTTCCCACTCTGCACAAGTGCGTATCACAATACTATGTTGAAAACTCGTTTCAGACGTGCTTTTACAGTTAAAATGACCAATATGATGAAAATGTGTTAAAAGCTCGAAAACATGAAAATCCACGCTTAGAAAGTTGTTACCTGTCACATATGCTCGACTGCACTCATTTCACTCAAAATCAAGGCTACTTATAAAACGTTTGCTTTATGCGTGAAAAGGCGATAGAAACAGGCTGAAGGCGCTCCTTCTGAAGGAAAGCTGTTTTCATGCACTCAGTGACACAACGTGTTGTTTTCCAAGTCTGAACAAGTGCATATCACAATACTATGTTGAAAACTCGTTTCAGACGTGCTTTTACAGTTAAAATGACCAATATGATGAAAATGTGTTAAAAGCTCGAAAACATGAAAATCCACGCTTAGAAAGTTGTTACATGTCACATATGCTCGACTGCACTCATTTCACTCAAAATCAATGTTCCTTGTCCAACGTTTGCTTTATGCTCTGAAAAGGCGTTAGAAACAGGCTGCAGACGCTCCTGCGCTTGGAACGCTGATTTCATGCACTCGGTGACGCAAAGGGTGTTTTCCCACTCTGCACAAGTGCGTATCACAATACTATGTTGAAAACTCGTTTCAGACGTGCTTTTACAGTTAAAATGACCACTATGATGAAAATGCGTTAAAAGCTCGAAAACATGAAAATCCATGCTTAGAAAGTTGTTTCATGTCACATATGCTCGACTGCACTCATTTCACTCAAAATCAATGTTCCTTGTCAAACGTTTGCTTTATGCGTGAAAAGGCGATAGAAACAGGCTGAAGGCGCTCCTTCTGAAGGAAAGCTGTTTTCATGCACTCAGTGACCCAAAGTGTTGTTTTCCCACTCTGCACAAGTGCGTATCACAATACTATGTTGAAAACTCGTTTCAGACGTGCTTTTACAGTTAAAATGACCAATATGATGAAAATGTGTTAAAAGCTCGAAAACATGAAAATCCACGCTTAGAAAGTTGTTACATGTCACATATGCTCGACTGCACTCATTTCACTCAAAATCAAGGCTACTTATAAAACGTTTGCTTTATGCTCTGAAAAGGCGTTAGAAACAGGCTGCAGACGCTCCTGCGCTTGGAACGCTGATTTCATGCACTCGGTGACGCAAAGGGTGTTTTCCCACTCTGCACAAGTGCGTATCACAATACTATGTTGAAAACTCGTTTCAGACGTGCTTTTACAGTTAAAATGACCAATATGATGAAAATGTGTTAAAAGCTCGAAAACATGAAAATCCACGCTTAGAAAGTTGTTACATGTCACATATGCTCGACTGCACTCATTTCACTCAAAATCAAGGCTACTTATAAAACGTTTGCTTTATGCGTGAAAAGGCGATAGAAACAGGCTGAAGGCGCTCCTTCTGAAGGAAAGCTGTTTTCATGCACTCAGTGACACAAAGTGTTGTTTTCCCACTCTGAACAAGTGCATATCACAATACTATGTTGAAAACTCGTTTCAGACGTGCTTTTACAGTTAAAATGACCAATATGATGAAAATGCGTTAAAAGCTCGAAAACATGAAAATCCATGCTTAGAAAGTTGTTTCATGTCACATATGCTCGACTGCACTCATTTCACTCAAAATCAATGTTTATTGTCAAACGTTTGCTTTATGCGTGAAAAGGCGATAGAAACAGGTTGAAGGCGCTCCTTCTGAAGGAAAGCTGTTTTCATGCACTCAGTGACACAACGTGTTGTTTTCCAAGTCTGAACAAGTGCATATCACAATACTATGTTGAAAACTCGTTTCAGACGTGCTTTTACAGTTAAAATGACCAATATGATGAAAATGTGTTAAAAGCTCGAAAACATGAAAATCCACGCTTAGAAAGTTGTTACATGTCACATATGCTCGACTGCACTCATTTCACTCAAAATCAATGTTCCTTGTCCAACGTTTGCTTTATGCTCTGAAAAGGCGTTAGAAACAGGCTGCAGACGCTCCTGCGCTTGGAACGCTGATTTCATGCACTCGGTGACGCAAAGGGTGTTTTCCCACTCTGCACAAGTGCGTATCACAATACTATGTTGAAAACTCGTTTCAGACGTGCTTTTACAGTTAAAATGACCAATATAATGAAAATGCGTTAAAAGCTCGAAAACATGAAAATCCATGCTTAGAAAGTTGTTTCATGTCACATATGCTCGACTGCACTCATTTCACTCAAAATCAATGTTCCTTGTCAAACGTTTGCTTTATGCGTGAAAAGGCGATAGAAACAGGCTGAAGGCGCTCCTTCTGAAGGAAAGCTGTTTTCATGCACTCAGTGACCCAAAGTGTTGTTTTCCCACTCTGCACAAGTGCGTATCACAATACTATGTTGAAAACTCGTTTCAGACGTGCTTTTACAGTTAAAATGACCAATATGATGAAAATGTGTTAAAAGCTCGAAAACATGAAAATCCACGCTTAGAAAGTTGTTACATGTCACATATGCTCGACTGCACTCATTTCACTCAAAATCAATGTTCCTTGTCCAACGTTTGCTTTATGCTCTGAAAAGGCGTTAGAAACAGGCTGCAGACGCTCCTGCGCTTGGAACGCTGATTTCATGCACTCGGTGACGCAAAGGGTGTTTTCCCACTCTGCACAAGTGCGTATCACAATACTATGTTGAAAACTCGTTTCAGACGTGCTTTTACAGTTAAAATGACCAATATGATGAAAATGTGTTAAAAGCTCGAAAACATGAAAATCCACGCTTAGAAAGTTGTTACCTGTCACATATGCTCGACTGCACTCATTTCACTCAAAATCAAGGCTACTTATAAAACGTTTGCTTTATGCGTGAAAAGGCGATAGAAACAGGCTGAAGGCGCTCCTTCTGAAGGAAAGCTGTTTTCATGCACTCAGTGACACAACGTGTTGTTTTCCAAGTCTGAACAAGTGCATATCACAATACTATGTTGAAAACTCGTTTCAGACGTGCTTTTACAGTTAAAATGACCAATATGATGAAAATGTGTTAAAAGCTCGAAAACATGAAAATCCACGCTTAGAAAGTTGTTACATGTCACATATGCTCGACTGCACTCATTTCACTCAAAATCAATGTTCCTTGTCCAACGTTTGCTTTATGCTCTGAAAAGGCGTTAGAAACAGGCTGCAGACGCTCCTGCGCTTGGAACGCTGATTTCATGCACTCGGTGACGCAAAGGGTGTTTTCCCACTCTGCACAAGTGCGTATCACAATACTATGTTGAAAACTCGTTTCAGACGTGCTTTTACAGTTAAAATGACCACTATGATGAAAATGCGTTAAAAGCTCGAAAACATGAAAATCCATGCTTAGAAAGTTGTTTCATGTCACATATGCTCGACTGCACTCATTTCACTCAAAATCAATGTTCCTTGTCAAACGTTTGCTTTATGCGTGAAAAGGCGATAGAAACAGGCTGAAGGCGCTCCTTCTGAAGGAAAGCTGTTTTCATGCACTCAGTGACCCAAAGTGTTGTTTTCCCACTCTGCACAAGTGCGTATCACAATACTATGTTGAAAACTCGTTTCAGACGTGCTTTTACAGTTAAAATGACCAATATGATGAAAATGTGTTAAAAGCTCGAAAACATGAAAATCCACGCTTAGAAAGTTGTTACATGTCACATATGCTCGACTGCACTCATTTCACTCAAAATCAAGGCTACTTATAAAACGTTTGCTTTATGCTCTGAAAAGGCGTTAGAAACAGGCTGCAGACGCTCCTGCGCTTGGAACGCTGATTTCATGCACTCGGTGACGCAAAGGGTGTTTTCCCACTCTGCACAAGTGCGTATCACAATACTATGTTGAAAACTCGTTTCAGACGTGCTTTTACAGTTAAAATGACCAATATGATGAAAATGTGTTAAAAGCTCGAAAACATGAAAATCCACGCTTAGAAAGTTGTTACATGTCAAATATGCTCGACTGCACTCATTTCACTCAAAATCAATGTTCCTTGTCAAACGTTTGCATTATGCGTGAAAAGGCCATAGAAACAGGCTGAAGGCGCTCTTTCTGAAGGAAAGCTGTTTTCATGCACTCAGTGACACAAAGTGTTGTTTTCCCACTCTGAACAAGTGCATATCACAATACTATGTTGAAAACTCGTTTCAGACGTGCTTTTACAGTTAAAATGACCAATATGATGAAAATGTGTTAAAAGCTCGAAAACATGAAAATCCACGCTTAGAAAGTTGTTACATGTCACATATGCTCGACTGCACTCATTTCACTCAAAATCAATGTTTATTGTCAAACGTTTGCTTTATGCGTGAAAAGGCGATAGAAACAGGCTGCAGACGCTCCTGCGCTTGGAACGCTGATTTCATGCACTCGGTGACGCAAAGGGTGTTTTCCCACTCTGAACAAGTGCATATCACAATACTATGTTGAAAACTCGTTTCAGACGTGCTTTTACAGTTAAAATGACCAATATGATGAAAATGCGTTAAAAGCTCGAAAACATGAAAATCCATGCTTAGAAAGTTGTTTCATGTCACATATGCTCGACTGCACTCATTTCACTCAAAATCAATGTTTATTGTCAAACGTTTGCTTTATGCGTGAAAAGGCGATAGAAACAGGTTGAAGGCGCTCCTTCTGAAGGAAAGATGTTTTCATGCACTCAGTGACACAACGTGTTGTTTTCCAAGTCTGAACAAGTGCATATCACAATACTATGTTGAAAACTCGTTTCAGACGTGCTTTTACAGTTAAAATGACCAATATGATGAAAATGTGTTAAAAGCTCGAAAACATGAAAATCCACGCTTAGAAAGTTGTTACATGTCACATATGCTCGACTGCACTCATTTCACTCAAAATCAATGTTCCTTGTCCAACGTTTGCTTTATGCTCTGAAAAGGCGTTAGAAACAGGCTGCAGACGCTCCTGCGCTTGGAACGCTGATTTCATGCACTCGGTGACGCAAAGGGTGTTTTCCCACTCTGCACAAGTGCGTATCACAATACTATGTTGAAAACTCGTTTCAGACGTGCTTTTACAGTTAAAATGACCAATATGATGAAAATGCGTTAAAAGCTCGAAAACATGAAAATCCATGCTTAGAAAGTTGTTTCATGTCACATATGCTCGACTGCACTCATTTCACTCAAAATCAATGTTCCTTGTCAAACGTTTGCTTTATGCGTGAAAAGGCGATAGAAACAGGCTGAAGGCGCTCCTTCTGAAGGAAAGCTGTTTTCATGCACTCAGTGACCCAAAGTGTTGTTTTCCCACTCTGCACAAGTGCGTATCACAATACTATGTTGAAAACTCGTTTCAGACGTGCTTTTACAGTTAAAATGACCAATATGATGAAAATGTGTTAAAAGCTCGAAAACATGAAAATCCACGCTTAGAAAGTTGTTACATGTCACATATGCTCGACTGCACTCATTTCACTCAAAATCAAGGCTACTTATAAAACGTTTGCTTTATGCTCTGAAAAGGCGTTAGAAACAGGCTGCAGACGCTCCTGCGCTTGGAACGCTGATTTCATGCACTCGGTGACGCAAAGGGTGTTTTCCCACTCTGCACAAGTGCGTATCACAATACTATGTTGAAAACTCGTTTCAGACGTGCTTTTACAGTTAAAATGACCAATATGATGAAAATGTGTTAAAAGCTCGAAAACATGAAAATCCACGCTTAGAAAGTTGTTACATGTCAAATATGCTCGACTGCACTCATTTCACTCAAAATCAATGTTCCTTGTCAAACGTTTGCATTATGCGTGAAAAGGCCATAGAAACAGGCTGAAGGCGCTCTTTCTGAAGGAAAGCTGTTTTCATGCACTCAGTGACACAAAGTGTTGTTTTCCCACTCTGAACAAGTGCATATCACAATACTATGTTGAAAACTCGTTTCAGACGTGCTTTTACAGTTAAAATGACCAATATGATGAAAATGTGTTAAAAGCTCGAAAACATGAAAATCCACGCTTAGAAAGTTGTTACATGTCACATATGCTCGACTGCACTCATTTCACTCAAAATCAAGGCTACTTATAAAACGTTTGCTTTATGCTCTGAAAAGGCGTTAGAAACAGGCTGCAGACGCTCCTGCGCTTGGAACGCTGATTTCATGCACTCGGTGACGCAAAGGGTGTTTTCCCACTCTGCACAAGTGCGTATCACAATACTATGTTGAAAACTCGTTTCAGACGTGCTTTTACAGTTAAAATGACCAATATGATGAAAATGTGTTAAAAGCTCGAAAACATGAAAATCCACGCTTAGAAAGTTGTTACATGTCACATATGCTCGACTGCACTCATTTCACTCAAAATCAAGGCTACTTATAAAACGTTTGCTTTATGCGTGAAAAGGCGATAGAAACAGGCTGAAGGCGCTCCTTCTGAAGGAAAGCTGTTTTCATGCACTCAGTGACACAAAGTGTTGTTTTCCCACTCTGAACAAGTGCATATCACAATACTATGTTGAAAACTCGTTTCAGACGTGCTTTTACAGTTAAAATGACCAATATGATGAAAATGCGTTAAAAGCTCGAAAACATGAAAATCCATGCTTAGAAAGTTGTTTCATGTCACATATGCTCGACTGCACTCATTTCACTCAAAATCAATGTTTATTGTCAAACGTTTGCTTTATGCGTGAAAAGGCGATAGAAACAGGTTGAAGGCGCTCCTTCTGAAGGAAAGCTGTTTTCATGCACTCAGTGACACAACGTGTTGTTTTCCAAGTCTGAACAAGTGCATATCACAATACTATGTTGAAAACTCGTTTCAGACGTGCTTTTACAGTTAAAATGACCAATATGATGAAAATGTGTTAAAAGCTCGAAAACATGAAAATCCACGCTTAGAAAGTTGTTACATGTCACATATGCTCGACTGCACTCATTTCACTCAAAATCAATGTTCCTTGTCCAACGTTTGCTTTATGCTCTGAAAAGGCGTTAGAAACAGGCTGCAGACGCTCCTGCGCTTGGAACGCTGATTTCATGCACTCGGTGACGCAAAGGGTGTTTTCCCACTCTGCACAAGTGCGTATCACAATACTATGTTGAAAACTCGTTTCAGACGTGCTTTTACAGTTAAAATGACCAATATGATGAAAATGCGTTAAAAGCTCGAAAACATGAAAATCCATGCTTAGAAAGTTGTTTCATGTCACATATGCTCGACTGCACTCATTTCACTCAAAATCAATGTTCCTTGTCAAACGTTTGCTTTATGCGTGAAAAGGCGATAGAAACAGGCTGAAGGCGCTCCTTCTGAAGGAAAGCTGTTTTCATGCACTCAGTGACCCAAAGTGTTGTTTTCCCACTCTGCACAAGTGCGTATCACAATACTATGTTGAAAACTCGTTTCAGACGTGCTTTTACAGTTAAAATGACCAATATGATGAAAATGTGTTAAAAGCTCGAAAACATGAAAATCCACGCTTAGAAAGTTGTTACATGTCACATATGCTCGACTGCACTCATTTCACTCAAAATCAATGTTCCTTGTCCAACGTTTGCTTTATGCTCTGAAAAGGCGTTAGAAACAGGCTGCAGACGCTCCTGCGCTTGGAACGCTGATTTCATGCACTCGGTGACGCAAAGGGTGTTTTCCCACTCTGCACAAGTGCGTATCACAATACTATGTTGAAAACTCGTTTCAGACGTGCTTTTACAGTTAAAATGACCAATATGATGAAAATGTGTTAAAAGCTCGAAAACATGAAAATCCACGCTTAGAAAGTTGTTACATGTCACATATGCTCGACTGCACTCATTTCACTCAAAATCAAGGATACTTATAAAACGTTTGCTTTATGCTCTGAAAAGGCGTTAGAAACAGGCTGCAGACGCTCCTGCGCTTGGAACGCTGATTTCATGCACTCGGTGACTCAAAGGGTGTTTTCCCACTCTGCACAAGTGCGTATCACAATACTATGTTGAAAACTCGTTTCAGACGTGCTTTTACAGTTAAAATGACCAATATGATGAAAATGTGTTAAAAGCTCGAAAACATGAAAATCCACGCTTAGAAAGTTGTTACATGTCACATATGCTCGACTGCACTCATTTCACTCAAAATCAAGGCTACTTATAAAACGTTTGCTTTATGCGTGAAAAGGCGATAGAAACAGGCTGAAGGCGCTCCTTCTGAAGGAAAGCTGTTTTCATGCACTCAGTGACACAAAGTGTTGTTTTCCCACTCTGAACAAGTGCATATCACAATACTATGTTGAAAACTCGTTTCAGACGTGCTTTTACAGTTAAAATGACCAATATGATGAAAATGCGTTAAAAGCTCGAAAACATGAAAATCCATGCTTAGAAAGTTGTTTCATGTCACATATGCTCGACTGCACTCATTTCACTCAAAATCAATGTTCCTTGTCAAACGTTTGCTTTATGCGTGAAAAGGCGATAGAAACAGGCTGAAGGCGCTCCTTCTGAAGGAAAGCTGTTTTCATGCACTCAGTGACCCAAAGTGTTGTTTTCCCACTCTGCACAAGTGCGTATCACAATACTATGTTGAAAACTCGTTTCAGACGTGCTTTTACAGTTAAAATGACCAATATGATGAAAATGTGTTAAAAGCTCGAAAACATGAAAATCCACGCTTAGAAAGTTGTTACATGTCACATATGCTCGACTGCACTCATTTCACTCAAAATCAAGGCTACTTATAAAACGTTTGCTTTATGCTCTGAAAAGGCGTTAGAAACAGGCTGCAGACGCTCCTGCGCTTGGAACGCTGATTTCATGCACTCGGTGACGCAAAGGGTGTTTTCCCACTCTGCACAAGTGCGTATCACAATACTATGTTGAAAACTCGTTTCAGACGTGCTTTTACAGTTAAAATGACCAATATGATGAAAATGTGTTAAAAGCTCGAAAACATGAAAATCCACGCTTAGAAAGTTGTTACATGTCAAATATGCTCGACTGCACTCATTTCACTCAAAATCAATGTTCCTTGTCAAACGTTTGCATTATGCGTGAAAAGGCCATAGAAACAGGCTGAAGGCGCTCTTTCTGAAGGAAAGCTGTTTTCATGCACTCAGTGACACAAAGTGTTGTTTTCCCACTCTGAACAAGTGCATATCACAATACTATGTTGAAAACTCGTTTCAGACGTGCTTTTACAGTTAAAATGACCAATATGATGAAAATGTGTTAAAAGCTCGAAAACATGAAAATCCACGCTTAGAAAGTTGTTACATGTCACATATGCTCGACTGCACTCATTTCACTCAAAATCAATGTTCCTTGTCCAACGTTTGCTTTATGCTCTGAAAAGGCGTTAGAAACAGGCTGCAGACGCTCCTGCGCTTGGAACGCTGATTTCATGCACTCGGTGACGCAAAGGGTGTTTTCCCACTCTGCACAAGTGCGTATCACAATACTATGTTGAAAACTCGTTTCAGACGTGCTTTTACAGTTAAAATGACCAATATGATGAAAATGTGTTAAAAGCTCGAAAACATGAAAATCCACGCTTAGAAAGTTGTTACATGTCACATATGCTCGACTGCACTCATTTCACTCAAAATCAAGGATACTTATAAAACGTTTGCTTTATGCTCTGAAAAGGCGTTAGAAACAGGCTGCAGACGCTCCTGCGCTTGGAACGCTGATTTCATGCACTCGGTGACTCAAAGGGTGTTTTCCCACTCTGCACAAGTGCGTATCACAATACTATGTTGAAAACTCGTTTCAGACGTGCTTTTACAGTTAAAATGACCAATATGATGAAAATGTGTTAAAAGCTCGAAAACATGAAAATCCACGCTTAGAAAGTTGTTACATGTCACATATGCTCGACTGCACTCATTTCACTCAAAATCAAGGCTACTTATAAAACGTTTGCTTTATGCGTGAAAAGGCGATAGAAACAGGCTGAAGGCGCTCCTTCTGAAGGAAAGCTGTTTTCATGCACTCAGTGACACAAAGTGTTGTTTTCCCACTCTGAACAAGTGCATATCACAATACTATGTTGAAAACTCGTTTCAGACGTGCTTTTACAGTTAAAATGACCAATATGATGAAAATGCGTTAAAAGCTCGAAAACATGAAAATCCATGCTTAGAAAGTTGTTTCATGTCACATATGCTCGACTGCACTCATTTCACTCAAAATCAATGTTCCTTGTCAAACGTTTGCTTTATGCGTGAAAAGGCGATAGAAACAGGCTGAAGGCGCTCCTTCTGAAGGAAAGCTGTTTTCATGCACTCAGTGACACAAAGTGTTGTTTTCCCACTCTGCACAAGTGCGTATCACAATACTATGTTGAAAACTTGTTTCAGACGTGCTTTTACAGTTAAAATGACCAATATGATGAAAATGTGTTAAAAGCTCGAAAACATGAAAATCCACGCTTAGAAAGTTGTTACATGTCACATATGCTCGACTGCACTCGTTTCACTCAAAATCAAGGCTACTTATAAAACGTTTGCTTTATGCTCTGAAAAGGCGTTAGAAACAGGCTGCAGACGCTCCTGCGCTTGGAACGCTGATTTCATGCACTCGGTGACGCAAAGGGTGTTTTCCCACTCTGCACAAGTGCGTATCACAATACTATGTTGAAAACTCGTTTCAGACGTGCTTTTACAGTTAAAATGACCAATATGATGAAAATGCGTTAAAAGCTCGAAAACATGAAAATCCATGCTTAGAAAGTTGTTTCATGTCACATATGCTCGACTGCACTCATTTCACTCAAAATCAATGTTCCTTGTCAAACGTTTGCTTTATGCGTGAAAAGGCGATAGAAACAGGCTGAAGGCGCTCCTTCTGAAGGAAAGCTGTTTTCATGCACTCAGTGACCCAAAGTGTTGTTTTCCCACTCTGCACAAGTGCGTATCACAATACTATGTTGAAAACTCGTTTCAGACGTGCTTTTACAGTTAAAATGACCAATATGATGAAAATGTGTTAAAAGCTCGAAAACATGAAAATCCACGCTTAGAAAGTTGTTACATGTCACATATGCTCGACTGCACTCATTTCACTCAAAATCAAGGCTACTTATAAAACGTTTGCTTTATGCTCTGAAAAGGCGTTAGAAACAGGCTGCAGACGCTCCTGCGCTTGGAACGCTGATTTCATGCACTCGGTGACGCAAAGGGTGTTTTCCCACTCTGCACAAGTGCGTATCACAATACTATGTTGAAAACTCGTTTCAGACGTGCTTTTACAGTTAAAATGACCAATATGATGAAAATGTGTTAAAAGCTCGAAAACATGAAAATCCACGCTTAGAAAGTTGTTACATGTCAAATATGCTCGACTGCACTCATTTCACTCAAAATCAATGTTCCTTGTCAAACGTTTGCATTATGCGTGAAAAGGCCATAGAAACAGGCTGAAGGCGCTCTTTCTGAAGGAAAGCTGTTTTCATGCACTCAGTGACACAAAGTGTTGTTTTCCCACTCTGAACAAGTGCATATCACAATACTATGTTGAAAACTCGTTTCAGACGTGCTTTTACAGTTAAAATGACCAATATGATGAAAATGTGTTAAAAGCTCGAAAACATGAAAATCCACGCTTAGAAAGTTGTTACATGTCACATATGCTCGACTGCACTCATTTCACTCAAAATCAAGGCTACTTATAAAACGTTTGCTTTATGCTCTGAAAAGGCGTTAGAAACAGGCTGCAGACGCTCCTGCGCTTGGAACGCTGATTTCATGCACTCGGTGACGCAAAGGGTGTTTTCCCACTCTGCACAAGTGCGTATCACAATACTATGTTGAAAACTCGTTTCAGACGTGCTTTTACAGTTAAAATGACCAATATGATGAAAATGTGTTAAAAGCTCGAAAACATGAAAATCCACGCTTAGAAAGTTGTTACATGTCACATATGCTCGACTGCACTCATTTCACTCAAAATCAAGGCTACTTATAAAACGTTTGCTTTATGCGTGAAAAGGCGATAGAAACAGGCTGAAGGCGCTCCTTCTGAAGGAAAGCTGTTTTCATGCACTCAGTGACACAAAGTGTTGTTTTCCCACTCTGAACAAGTGCATATCACAATACTATGTTGAAAACTCGTTTCAGAAGTGCTTTTACAGTTAAAATGACCAATATGATGAAAATGCGTTAAAAGCTCGAAAACATGAAAATCCATGCTTAGAAAGTTGTTTCATGTCACATATGCTCGACTGCACTCATTTCACTCAAAATCAATGTTTATTGTCAAACGTTTGCTTTATGCGTGAAAAGGCGATAGAAACAGGTTGAAGGCGCTCCTTCTGAAGGAAAGCTGTTTTCATGCACTCAGTCACACAAAGTGTTGTTTTCCCACTCTGCACAAGCGCATATCACAATACTATGTTGAAAACTCGTTTCAGACGTGCTTTTACAGTTAAAATGACCAATATGATAAAAATGTGTTAAAAGCTCGAAAACATGAAAATCCACGCTTAGAAAGTTGTTACATGCCACATATGCTCGACTGCACTCATTTCACTCAAAATCAAGGCTACTTATAAAACGTTTGCTTTATGCTCTGAAAAGGCGTTAGAAACAGGCTGCAGACGCTCCTGCGCTTGGAACGCTGATTTCATGCACTCGTTGACGCAAAGGGTGTTTTCCCACTCTGCACAAGTGCGTATCACAATACTATGTTGAAAACTCGTTTCAGACGTGCTTTTACAGTTAAAATGACCAATATGATGAAAATGTGTTAAAAGCTCGAAAACATGAAAATCCACGCTTAGAAAGTTGTTACATGTCACATATGCTCGACTGCACTCATTTCACTCAAAATCAAGGCTACTTATAAAACGTTTGCTTTATGCGTGAAAAGGCGATAGAAACAGGCTGAAGGCGCTCCTTCTGAAGGAAAGCTGTTTTCATGCACTCAGTGACACAAAGTGTTGTTTTCCCACTCTGAACAAGTGCATATCACAATACTATGTTGAAAACTCGTTTCAGACGTGCTTTTACAGTTAAAATGACCAATATGATGAAAATGCGTTAAAAGCTCGAAAACATGAAAATCCATGCTTAGAAAGTTGTTTCATGTCACATATGCTCGACTGCACTCATTTCACTCAAAATCAATGTTTATTGTCAAACGTTTGCTTTATGCGTGAAAAGGCGATAGAAACAGGTTGAAGGCGCTCCTTCTGAAGGAAAGCTGTTTTCATGCACTCAGTCACACAAAGTGTTGTTTTCCCACTCTGCACAAGCGCATATCACAATACTATGTTGAAAACTCGTTTCAGACGTGCTTTTACAGTTAAAATGACCAATATGATAAAAATGTGTTAAAAGCTCGAAAACATGAAAATCCACGCTTAGAAAGTTGTTACATGCCACATATGCTCGACTGCACTCATTTCACTCAAAATCAAGGCTACTTATAAAACGTTTGCTTTATGCTCTGAAAAGGCGTTAGAAACAGGCTGCAGACGCTCCTGCGCTTGGAACGCTGATTTCATGCACTCGTTGACGCAAAGGGTGTTTTCCCACTCTGCACAAGTGCGTATCACAATACTATGTTGAAAACTCGTTTCAGACGTGCTTTTACAGTTAAAATGACCAATATGATGAAAATGTGTTAAAAGCTCGAAAACATGAAAATCCACGCTTAGAAAGTTGTTACATGTCACATATGCTCGACTGCACTCATTTCACTCAAAATCAAGGCTACTTATAAAACGTTTGCTTTATGCTCTGAAAAGGCGTTAGAAACAGGCTGCAGACGCTCCTGCGCTTGGAACGCTGATTTCATGCACTCGGTGACGCAAAGGGTGTTTTCCCACTCTGCACAAGTGCGTATCACAATACTATGTTGAAAACTCGTTTCAGACGTGCTTTTACAGTTAAAATGACCAATATGATGAAAATGTGTTAAAAGCTCGAAAACATGAAAATCCACGCTTAGAAAGTTGTTACATGTCACATATGCTCGACTGCACTCATTTCACTCAAAATCAAGGCTACTTATAAAACGTTTGCTTTATGCGTGAAAAGGCAATAGAAACAGGCTGAAGGCGCTCCTTCTGAAGGAAAGCTGTTTTCATGCACTCAGTGACACAAAGTGTTGTTTTCCCACTCTGCACAAGTGCGTATCACAATACTATGTTGAAAACTTGTTTCAGACGTGCTTTTACAGTTAAAATGACCAATATGATGAAAATGTGTTAAAAGCTCGAAAACATGAAAATCCACGCTTAGAAAGTTGTTACATGTCACATATGCTCGACTGCACTCGTTTCACTCAAAATCAAGGCTACTTATAAAACGTTTGCTTTATGCTCTGAAAAGGCGTTAGAAACAGGCTGCAGACGCTCCTGCGCTTGGAACGCTGATTTCATGCACTCGGTGACGCAAAGGGTGTTTTCCCACTCTGCACAAGTGCGTATCACAATACTATGTTGAAAACTCGTTTCAGACGTGCTTTTACAGTTAAAATGACCAATATGATGAAAATGCGTTAAAAGCTCGAAAACATGAAAATCCATGCTTAGAAAGTTGTTTCATGTCACATATGCTCGACTGCACTCATTTCACTCAAAATCAATGTTCCTTGTCAAACGTTTGCTTTATGCGTGAAAAGGCGATAGAAACAGGCTGAAGGCGCTCCTTCTGAAGGAAAGCTGTTTTCATGCACTCAGTGACCCAAAGTGTTGTTTTCCCACTCTGCACAAGTGCGTATCACAATACTATGTTGAAAACTCGTTTCAGACGTGCTTTTACAGTTAAAATGACCAATATGATGAAAATGTGTTAAAAGCTCGAAAACATGAAAATCCACGCTTAGAAAGTTGTTACATGTCACATATGCTCGACTGCACTCATTTCACTCAAAATCAAGGCTACTTATAAAACGTTTGCTTTATGCTCTGAAAAGGCGTTAGAAACAGGCTGCAGACGCTCCTGCGCTTGGAACGCTGATTTCATGCACTCGGTGACGCAAAGGGTGTTTTCCCACTCTGCACAAGTGCGTATCACAATACTATGTTGAAAACTCGTTTCAGACGTGCTTTTACAGTTAAAATGACCAATATGATGAAAATGTGTTAAAAGCTCGAAAACATGAAAATCCACGCTTAGAAAGTTGTTACATGTCAAATATGCTCGACTGCACTCATTTCACTCAAAATCAATGTTCCTTGTCAAACGTTTGCATTATGCGTGAAAAGGCCATAGAAACAGGCTGAAGGCGCTCTTTCTGAAGGAAAGCTGTTTTCATGCACTCAGTGACACAAAGTGTTGTTTTCCCACTCTGAACAAGTGCATATCACAATACTATGTTGAAAACTCGTTTCAGACGTGCTTTTACAGTTAAAATGACCAATATGATGAAAATGTGTTAAAAGCTCGAAAACATGAAAATCCACGCTTAGAAAGTTGTTACATGTCACATATGCTCGACTGCACTCATTTCACTCAAAATCAAGGCTACTTATAAAACGTTTGCTTTATGCTCTGAAAAGGCGTTAGAAACAGGCTGCAGACGCTCCTGCGCTTGGAACGCTGATTTCATGCACTCGGTGACGCAAAGGGTGTTTTCCCACTCTGCACAAGTGCGTATCACAATACTATGTTGAAAACTCGTTTCAGACGTGCTTTTACAGTTAAAATGACCAATATGATGAAAATGTGTTAAAAGCTCGAAAACATGAAAATCCACGCTTAGAAAGTTGTTACATGTCACATATGCTCGACTGCACTCATTTCACTCAAAATCAAGGCTACTTATAAAACGTTTGCTTTATGCGGTGGAAAAGGCGATAGAAACAGCTGAAGGCGCTCCTTCTGAAGGAAAGCTGTTTTCATGCACTCAGTGACACAAAGTGTTGTTTTCCCACTCTGAACAAGTGCATATCACCAATACTATGTTGAAAACTCGTTTCAGAAGTGCTTTTACAGTTAAAATGACCAATATGATGAAAATGCGTTAAAAGCTCGAAAACATGAAAATCCATGCTTAGAAAGTTGTTTCATGTCACATTATGCTCGACTGCACTCATTTCACTCAAAATCAATGTTTATTGTCAAACGTTTGCTTTATGCGGTGAAAAGGCGATAGAAATCAGGTTGAAGGCGCTCCTTCTGAAGGAAAGCTGTTTTCATGCACTCAGTCACACAAAGTGTTGTTTTCCCACTCTGCACAAGCGCATATCACAATACTATGTTGAAAACTCGTTTCAGACGTGCTTTTACAGTTAAAATGACCAATATGATAAAAATGTGTTAAAAAGCTCGAAAACATCCACGCTTAGAAAGTTGTTACATGCCACATATGCTCGACTGCACTCATTTCACTCAAAATCAAGGCTACTTATAAAACGTTTGCTTTATGCTCTGAAAAGGCGTTAGAAACAGGCTGCAGACGCTCCTGCGCTTGGAACGCTGATTTCATGCACTCGTTGACGCAAAGGGTGTTTTCCCACTCTGCACAAGTGCGTATCACAATACTATGTTGAAAACTCGTTTCAGACGTGCTTTTACAGTTAAAATGACCAATATGATGAAAATGTGTTAAAAGCTCGAAAACATGAAAATCCACGCTTAGAAAGTTGTTACATGTCACATATGCTCGACTGCACTCATTTCACTCAAAATCAAGGCTACTTATAAAACGTTTGCTTTATGCGTGAAAAGGCGATAGAAACAGGCTGAAGGCGCTCCTTCTGAAGGAAAGCTGTTTTCATGCACTCAGTGACACAAAGTGTTGTTTTCCCACTCTGAACAAGTGCATATCACAATACTATGTTGAAAACTCGTTTCAGACGTGCTTTTACAGTTAAAATGACCAATATGATGAAAATGCGTTAAAAGCTCGAAAACATGAAAATCCATGCTTAGAAAGTTGTTTCATGTCACATATGCTCGACTGCACTCATTTCACTCAAAATCAATGTTTATTGTCAAACGTTTGCTTTATGCGTGAAAAGGCGATAGAAACAGGTTGAAGGCGCTCCTTCTGAAGGAAAGCTGTTTTCATGCACTCAGTCACACAAAGTGTTGTTTTCCCACTCTGCACAAGCGCATATCACAATACTATGTTGAAAACTCGTTTCAGACGTGCTTTTACAGTTAAAATGACCAATATGATAAAAATGTGTTAAAAGCTCGAAAACATGAAAATCCACGCTTAGAAAGTTGTTACATGCCACATATGCTCGACTGCACTCATTTCACTCAAAATCAAGGCTACTTATAAAACGTTTGCTTTATGCTCTGAAAAGGCGTTAGAAACAGGCTGCAGACGCTCCTGCGCTTGGAACGCTGATTTCATGCACTCGTTGACGCAAAGGGTGTTTTCCCACTCTGCACAAGTGCGTATCACAATACTATGTTGAAAACTCGTTTCAGACGTGCTTTTACAGTTAAAATGACCAATATGATGAAAATGTGTTAAAAGCTCGAAAACATGAAAATCCACGCTTAGAAAGTTGTTACATGTCACATATGCTCGACTGCACTCATTTCACTCAAAATCAAGGCTACTTATAAAACGTTTGCTTTATGCTCTGAAAAGGCGTTAGAAACAGGCTGCAGACGCTCCTGCGCTTGGAACGCTGATTTCATGCACTCGGTGACGCAAAGGGTGTTTTCCCACTCTGCACAAGTGCGTATCACAATACTATGTTGAAAACTCGTTTCAGACGTGCTTTTACAGTTAAAATGACCAATATGATGAAAATGTGTTAAAAGCTCGAAAACATGAAAATCCACGCTTAGAAAGTTGTTACATGTCACATATGCTCGACTGCACTCATTTCACTCAAAATCAAGGCTACTTATAAAACGTTTGCTTTATGCGTGAAAAGGCAATAGAAACAGGCTGAAGGCGCTCCTTCTGAAGGAAAGCTGTTTTCATGCACTCAGTGACACAAAGTGTTGTTTTCCCACTCTGAACAAGTGCATATCACAATACTATGTTGAAAACTCGTTTCAGACGTGCTTTTACAGTTAAAATGACCAATATGATGAAAATGCGTTAAAAGCTCGAAAACATGAAAATCCACGCTTAGAAAGTTGTTACATGTCACATATGCTCGACTGCACTCATTTCACTCAAATTCAATGTTCCTTGTCCAACGTTTGCTTTATGCTCTGAAAAGGCGTTAGAAACAGGCTGCAGACGCTCCTGCGCTTGGAACGCTGATTTCATGCACTCGGTGACGCAAAGGGTGTTTTCCCACTCTGCACAAGTGCGTATCACAATACTATGTTGAAAACTCGTTTCAGACGTGCTTTTACAGTTAAAATGACCAATATGATGAAAATGTGTTAAAAGCTCGAAAACATGAAAATCCACGCTTAGAAAGTTGTTACATGTCACATATGCTCGACTGCACTCATTTCACTCAAAATCAAGGCTACTTATAAAACGTTTGCTTTATGCGTGAAAAGGCGATAGAAACAGGCTGAAGGCGCTCCTTCTGAAGGAAAGCTGTTTTCATGCACTCAGTGACACAAAGTGTTGTTTTCCCACTCTGAACAAGTGCATATCACAATACTATGTTGAAAACTCGTTTCAGACGTGCTTTTACAGTTAAAATGACCAATATGATGAAAATGCGTTAAAAGCTCGAAAACATGAAAATCCACGCTTAGAAAGTTGTTACATGTCACATATGCTCGACTGCACTCATTTCACTCAAATTCAATGTTCCTTGTCCAACGTTTGCTTTATGCTCTGAAAAGGCGTTAGAAACAGGCTGCAGACGCTCCTGCGCTTGGAACGCTGATTTCATGCACTCGGTGACGCAAAGGGTGTTTTCCCACTCTGCACAAGTGCGTATCACAATACTATGTTGAAAACTCGTTTCATACGTGCTTTTACAGTTAAAATGACCAATATGATGAAAATGTATTAAAAGCTCGAAAACATGAAAATCCACGCTTAGAAAGTTGTTACATGTCACATATGCTCGACTGCACTCATTTCACTCAAAATCAATGTTCCTTGTCCAACGTTTGCTTTATGCTCTGAAAAGGCGTTAGAAACAGGCTGCAGACGCTCCTGCGCTTGGAACGCTGATTTCATGCACTCGGTGACGCAAAGGGTGTTTTCCCACTCTGCACAAGTGCGTATCACAATACTATGTTGAAAACTCGTTTCAGACGTGCTTTTACAGTTAAAATGACCAATATGATGAAAATGTGTTAAAAGCTCGAAAACATGAAAATCCACGCTTAGAAAGTTGTTACCTGTCACATATGCTCGACTGCACTCATTTCACTCAAAATCAATGTTCCTTGTCCAACGTTTGCTTTATGCTCTGAAAAGGCGTTAGAAACAGGCTGCAGACGCTCCTGCGCTTGGAACGCTGATTTCATGCACTCGGTGACGCAAAGGGTGTTTTCCCACTCTGCACAAGTGCGTATCACAATACTATGTTGAAAACTCGTTTCAGACGTGCTTTTACAGTTAAAATGACCAATATGATGAAAATGCGTTAAAAGCTCGAAAACATGAAAATCCATGCTTAGAAAGTTGTTTCATGTCACATATGCTCGACTGCACTCATTTCACTCAAAATCAAGGCTACTTATAAAACGTTTGCTTTATGCGTGAAAAGGCGATAGAAACAGGCTGAAGGCGCTCCTTCTGAAGGAAAGCTGTTTTCATGCACTCAGTGACACAACGTGTTGTTTTCCAAGTCTGAACAAGTGCATATCACAATACTATGTTGAAAACTCGTTTCAGACGTGCTTTTACAGTTAAAATGACCAATATGATGAAAATGTGTTAAAAGCTCGAAAACATGAAAATCCACGCTTAGAAAGTTGTTACATGTCACATATGCTCGACTGCACTCATTTCACTCAAAATCAATGTTCCTTGTCCAACGTTTGCTTTATGCTCTGAAAAGGCGTTAGAAACAGGCTGCAGACGCTCCTGCGCTTGGAACGCTGATTTCATGCACTCGGTGACGCAAAGGGTGTTTTCCCACTCTGCACAAGTGCGTATCACAATACTATGTTGAAAACTCGTTTCAGACGTGCTTTTACAGTTAAAATGACCAATATGATGAAAATGCGTTAAAAGCTCGAAAACATGAAAATCCATGCTTAGAAAGTTGTTTCATGTCACATATGCTCGACTGCACTCATTTCACTCAAAATCAATGTTCCTTGTCAAACGTTTGCTTTATGCGTGAAAAGGCGATAGAAACAGGCTGAAGGCGCTCCTTCTGAAGGAAAGCTGTTTTCATGCACTCAGTGACCCAAAGTGTTGTTTTCCCACTCTGCACAAGTGCGTATCACAATACTATGTTGAAAACTCGTTTCAGACGTGCTTTTACAGTTAAAATGACCAATATGATGAAAATGTGTTAAAAGCTCGAAAACATGAAAATCCACGCTTAGAAAGTTGTTACATGTCACATATGCTCGACTGCACTCATTTCACTCAAAATCAAGGCTACTTATAAAACGTTTGCTTTATGCTCTGAAAAGGCGTTAGAAACAGGCTGCAGACGCTCCTGCGCTTGGAACGCTGATTTCATGCACTCGGTGACGCAAAGGGTGTTTTCCCACTCTGCACAAGTGCGTATCACAATACTATGTTGAAAACTCGTTTCAGACGTGCTTTTACAGTTAAAATGACCAATATGATGAAAATGTGTTAAAAGCTCGAAAACATGAAAATCCACGCTTAGAAAGTTGTTACATGTCAAATATGCTCGACTGCACTCATTTCACTCAAAATCAATGTTCCTTGTCAAACGTTTGCATTATGCGTGAAAAGGCCATAGAAACAGGCTGAAGGCGCTCTTTCTGAAGGAAAGCTGTTTTCATGCACTCAGTGACACAAAGTGTTGTTTTCCCACTCTGAACAAGTGCATATCACAATACTATGTTGAAAACTCGTTTCAGACGTGCTTTTACAGTTAAAATGACCAATATGATGAAAATGTGTTAAAAGCTCGAAAACATGAAAATCCACGCTTAGAAAGTTGTTACATGTCACATATGCTCGACTGCACTCATTTCACTCAAAATCAACTCTACTTATAAAACGTTTGCTTTATGCTCTGAAAAGGCGTTAGAAACAGGCTGCAGACGCTCCTGCGCTTGGAACGCTGATTTCATGCACTCGGTGACGCAAAGGGTGTTTTCCCACTCTGCACAAGTGCGTATCACAATACTATGTTGAAAACTCGTTTCAGACGTGCTTTTACAGTTAAAATGACCAATATGATGAAAATGTGTTAAAAGCTCGAAAACATGAAAATCCACGCTTAGAAAGTTGTTACATGTCACATATGCTCGACTGCACTCATTTCACTCAAAATCAAGGCTACTTATAAAACGTTTGCTTTATGCGTGAAAAGGCGATAGAAACAGGCTGAAGGCGCTCCTTCTGAAGGAAAGCTGTTTTCATGCACTCAGTGACACAAAGTGTTGTTTTCCCACTCTGAACAAGTGCATATCACAATACTATGTTGAAAACTCGTTTCAGACGTGCTTTTACAGTTAAAATGACCAATATGATGAAAATGCGTTAAAAGCTCGAAAACATGAAAATCCATGCTTAGAAAGTTGTTTCATGTCACATATGCTCGACTGCACTCATTTCACTCAAAATCAATGTTTATTGTCAAACGTTTGCTTTATGCGTGAAAAGGCGATAGAAACAGGTTGAAGGCGCTCCTTCTGAAGGAAAGCTGTTTTCATGCACTCAGTCACACAAAGTGTTGTTTTCCCACTCTGCACAAGCGCATATCACAATACTATGTTGAAAACTCGTTTCAGACGTGCTTTTACAGTTAAAATGACCAATATGATAAAAATGTGTTAAAAGCTCGAAAACATGAAAATCCACGCTTAGAAAGTTGTTACATGCCACATATGCTCGACTGCACTCATTTCACTCAAAATCAAGGCTACTTATAAAACGTTTGCTTTATGCTCTGAAAAGGCGTTAGAAACAGGCTGCAGACGCTCCTGCGCTTGGAACGCTGATTTCATGCACTCGTTGACGCAAAGGGTGTTTTCCCACTCTGCACGAGTGCGTATCACAATACTATGTTGAAAACTCGTTTCAGACGTGCTTTTACAGTTAAAATGACCAATATGATGAAAATGTGTTAAAAGCTCGAAAACATGAAAATCCACGCTTAGAAAGTTGTTACATGTCACATATGCTCGACTGCACTCATTTCACTCAAAATCAAGGCTACTTATAAAACGTTTGCTTTATGCGTGAAAAGGCGATAGAAACAGGCTGAAGGCGCTCCTTCTGAAGGAAAGCTGTTTTCATGCACTCAGTGACACAAAGTGTTGTTTTCCCACTCTGAACAAGTGCATATCACAATACTATGTTGAAAACTCGTTTCAGACGTGCTTTTACAGTTAAAATGACCAATATGATGAAAATGCGTTAAAAGCTCGAAAACATGAAAATCCATGCTTAGAAAGTTGTTTCATGTCACATATGCTCGACTGCACTCATTTCACTCAAAATCAATGTTTATTGTCAAACGTTTGCTTTATGCGTGAAAAGGCGATAGAAACAGGTTGAAGGCGCTCCTTCTGAAGGAAAGCTGTTTTCATGCACTCAGTCACACAAAGTGTTGTTTTCCCACTCTGCACAAGCGCATATCACAATACTATGTTGAAAACTCGTTTCAGACGTGCTTTTACAGTTAAAATGACCAATATGATAAAAATGTGTTAAAAGCTCGAAAACATGAAAATCCACGCTTAGAAAGTTGTTACATGCCACATATGCTCGACTGCACTCATTTCACTCAAAATCAAGGCTACTTATAAAACGTTTGCTTTATGCTCTGAAAAGGCGTTAGAAACAGGCTGCAGACGCTCCTGCGCTTGGAACGCTGATTTCATGCACTCGTTGACGCAAAGGGTGTTTTCCCACTCTGCACAAGTGCGTATCACAATACTATGTTGAAAACTCGTTTCAGACGTGCTTTTACAGTTAAAATGACCAATATGATGAAAATGTGTTAAAAGCTCGAAAACATGAAAATCCACGCTTAGAAAGTTGTTACATGTCACATATGCTCGACTGCACTCATTTCACTCAAAATCAAGGCTACTTATAAAACGTTTGCTTTATGCGTGAAAAGGCGATAGAAACAGGCTGAAGGCGCTCCTTCTGAAGGAAAGCTGTTTTCATGCACTCAGTGACACAAAGTGTTGTTTTCCCACTCTGAACAAGTGCATATCACAATACTATGTTGAAAACTCGTTTCAGACGTGCTTTTACAGTTAAAATGACCAATATGATGAAAATGCGTTAAAAGCTCGAAAACATGAAAATCCATGCTTAGAAAGTTGTTTCATGTCACATATGCTCGACTGCACTCATTTCACTCAAAATCAATGTTTATTGTCAAACGTTTGCTTTATGCGTGAAAAGGCGATAGAAACAGGTTGAAGGCGCTCCTTCTGAAGGAAAGCTGTTTTCATGCACTCAGTCACACAAAGTGTTGTTTTCCCACTCTGCACAAGCGCATATCACAATACTATGTTGAAAACTCGTTTCAGACGTGCTTTTACAGTTAAAATGACCAATATGATAAAAATGTGTTAAAAGCTCGAAAACATGAAAATCCACGCTTAGAAAGTTGTTACATGCCACATATGCTCGACTGTACTCATTTCACTCAAAATCAAGGCTACTTATAAAACGTTTGCTTTATGCTCTGAAAAGGCGTTAGAAACAGGCTGCAGACGCTCCTGCGCTTGGAACGCTGATTTCATGCACTCGTTGACGCAAAGGGTGTTTTCCCACTCTGCACAAGTGCGTATCACAATACTATGTTGAAAACTCGTTTCAGACGTGCTTTTACAGTTAAAATGACCAATATGATGAAAATGTGTTAAAAGCTCGAAAACATGAAAATCCACGCTTAGAAAGTTGTTACATGTCACATATGCTCGACTGCACTCATTTCACTCAAAATCAAGGCTACTTATAAAACGTTCGCTTTATGCTCTGAAAAGGCGTTAGAAACAGGCTGCAGACGCTCCTGCGCTTGGAACGCTGATTTCATGCACTCGGTGACGCAAAGGGTGTTTTCCCACTCTGCACAAGTGCGTATCACAATACTATGTTGAAAACTCGTTTCATACGTGCTTTTACAGTTAAAATGACCAATATGATGAAAATGTGTTAAAAGCTCGAAAACATGAAAATCCACGCTTAGAAAGTTGTTACATGTCACATATGCTCGACTGCACTCATTATCAAGGCTACTTATAAAACGTTTGCTTTATGCGTGAAAAGGCGATAGAAACAGGCTGAAGGCGCTCCTTCTGAAGGAAAGCTGTTTTCATGCACTCAGTGACACAAAGTGTTGTTTTCCCACTCTGAACAAGTGCATATCACAATACTATGTTGAAAACTCGTTTCAGACGTGCTTTTACAGTTAAAATGACCAATATGATGAAAATGCGTTAAAAGCTCGAAAACATGAAAATCCACGCTTAGAAAGTTGTTACATGTCACATATGCTCGACTGCACTCATTTCACTCAAATTCAATGTTCCTTGTCCAACGTTTGCTTTATGCTCTGAAAAGGCGTTAGAAACAGGCTGCAGACGCACCTGCGCTTGGAACGCTGATTTCATGCACTCGGTGACGCAAAGGGTGTTTTCCCACTCTGCACAAGTGCGTATCACAATACTATGTTGAAAACTCGTTTCAGACGTGCTTTTACAGTTAAAATGACCAATATGATGAAAATGTGTTAAAAGCTCGAAAACATGAAAATCCACGCTTAGAAAGTTGTTACATGTCACATATGCTCGACTGCACTCATTTCACTCAAAATCAAGGCTACTTATAAAACGTTTGCTTTATGCTCTGAAAAGGCGTTAGAAACAGGCTGCAGACGCTCCTGCGCTTGGAACGCTGATTTCATGCACTCGGTGACGCAAAGGGTGTTTTCCCACTCTGCACAAGTGCGTATCACAATACTATGTTGAAAACTCGTTTCAGACGTGCTTTTACAGTTAAAATGACCAATATGATGAAAATGTGTTAAAAGCTCGAAAACATGAAAATCCACGCTTAGAAAGTTGTTACATGTCACATATGCTCGACTGCACTCATTTCACTCAAAATCAAGGCTACTTATAAAACGTTTGCTTTATGCGTGAAAAGGCAATAGAAACAGGCTGAAGGCGCTCCTTCTGAAGGAAAGCTGTTTTCATGCACTCAGTGACACAAAGTGTTGTTTTCCCACTCTGAAAAAGTGCATATCACAATACTATGTTGAAAACTCGTTTCAGACGTGCTTTTACAGTTAAAATGACCAATATGATGAAAATGCGTTAAAAGCTCGAAAACATGAAAATCCACGCTTAGAAAGTTGTTACATGTCACATATGCTCGACTGCACTCATTTCACTCAAATTCAATGTTCCTTGTCCAACGTTTGCTTTATGCTCTGAAAAGGCGTTAGAAACAGGCTGCAGACGCTCCTGCGCTTGGAACGCTGATTTCATGCACTCGGTGACGCAAAGGGTGTTTTCCCACTCTGCACAAGTGCGTATCACAATACTATGTTGAAAACTCGTTTCAGACGTGCTTTTACAGTTAAAATGACCAATATGATGAAAATGCGTTAAAAGCTCGAAAACATGAAAATCCATGCTTAGAAAGTTGTTTCATGTCACATATGCTCGACTGCACTCATTTCACTCAAAATCAATGTTCCTTGTCAAACGTTTGCTTTATGCGTGAAAAGGCGATAGAAACAGGCTGAAGGCGCTCCTTCTGAAGGAAAGCTGTTTTCATGCACTCAGTGACACAAAGTGTTGTTTTCCCACTCTGAACAAGTGCATATCACAATACTATGTTGAAAACTCGTTTCAGACGTGCTTTTACAGTTAAAATGACCAATATGATGAAAATGCGTTAAAAGCTCGAAAACATGAAAATCCATGCTTAGAAAGTTGTTTCATGTCACATATGCTCGACTGCACTCATTTCACTCAAAATCATTGTTTATTGTCAAACGTTTGCTTTATGCGTGAAAAGGCGATAGAAACAGGTTGAAGGCGCTCCTTCTGAAGGAAAGCTGTTTTCATGCACTCAGTCACACAAAGTGTTGTTTTCCCACTCTGCACAAGCGCATATCACAATACTATGTTGAAAACTCGTTTCAGACGTGCTTTTACAGTTAAAATGACCAATATGATAAAAATGTGTTAAAAGCTCAAAAACATGAAAATCCACGCTTAGAAAGTTGTTACATGCCACATATGCTCGACTGCACTCATTTCACTCAAAATCAAGGCTACTTATAAAACGTTTGCTTTATGCTCTGAAAAGGCGTTAGAAACAGGCTGCAGACGCTCCTGCGCTTGGAACGCTGATTTCATGCACTCGTTGACGCAAAGGGTGTTTTCCCACTCTGCACAAGTGCGTATCACAATACTATGTTGAAAACTCGTTTCAGACGTGCTTTTACAGTTAAAATGACCAATATGATGAAAATGTGTTAAAAGCTCGAAAACATGAAAATCCACGCTTAGAAAGTTGTTACATGTCACATATGCTCGACTGCACTCATTTCACTCAAAATCATTGTTTATTGTCAAACGTTTGCTTTATGCGTGAAAAGGCGATAGAAACAGGTTGAAGGCGCTCCTTCTGAAGGAAAGCTGTTTTCATGCACTCAGTCACACAAAGTGTTGTTTTCCCACTCTGCACAAGTGCATATCACAATACTATGTTGAAAACTCGTTTCAGACGTGCTTTTACAGTTAAAATGACCAATATGATAAAAATGTGTTAAAAGCTCAAAAACATGAAAATCCACGCTTAGAAAGTTGTTACATGCCACATATGCTCGACTGCACTCATTTCACTCAAAATCAAGGCTACTTATAAAACGTTTGCTTTATGCTCTGAAAAGGCGTTAGAAACAGGCTGCAGACGCTCCTGCGCTTGGAACGCTGATTTCATGCACTCGTTGACGCAAAGGGTGTTTTCCCACTCTGCACAAGTGCGTATCACAATACTATGTTGAAAACTCGTTTCAGACGTGCTTTTACAGTTAAAATGACCAATATGATGAAAATGTGTTAAAAGCTCGAAAACATGAAAATCCACGCTTAGAAAGTTGTTACATGTCACATATGCTCGACTGCACTCATTTCACTCAAAATCAAGGCTACTTATAAAACGTTTGCTTTATGCTCTGAAAAGGCGTTAGAAACAGGCTGCAGACGCTCCTGCGCTTGGAACGCTGATTTCATGCACTCGGTGACGCAAAGGGTGTTTTCCCACTCTGCACAAGTGCGTATCACAATACTATGTTGAAAACTCGTTTCAGACGTGCTTTTACAGTTAAAATGACCAACATGATGAAAATGTGTTAAAAGCTCAAAAACATGAAAATCCACGCTTAGAAAGTTGTTACATGTCACATATGCTCGACTGCACTCATTTCACTCAAAATCAAGGCTACTTATAAAACGTTTGCTTTATGCGTGAAAAGGCGATAGAAACAGGCTGAAGGCGCTCCTTCTGAAGGAAAGCTGTTTTCATGCACTCAGTGACACAAAGTGTTGTTTTCCCACTCTGAACAAGTGCATATCACAATACTATGTTGAAAACTCGTTTCAGACGTGCTTTTACAGTTAAAATGACCAATATGATGAAAATGTGTTAAAAGCTCGAAAACATGAAAATCCACGCTTAGAAAGTTGTTACATGTCACATATGCTCGACTGCACTCATTTCACTCAAAATCAATGTTCCTTGTCCAACGTTTGCTTTATGCTCTGAAAAGGCGTTAGAAACAGGCTGCAGACGCTCCTGCGCTTGGAACGCTGATTTCATGCACTCGGTGACGCAAAGGGTGTTTTCCCACTCTGCACAAGTGCGTATCACAATACTATGTTGAAAACTCGTTTCAGACGTGCTTTTACAGTTAAAATGACCAATATGATGAAAATGTGTTAAAAGCTCGAAAACATGAAAATCCACGCTTAGAAAGTTGTTACCTGTCACATATGCTCGACTGCACTCATTTCACTCAAAATCAATGTTCCTTGTCCAACGTTTGCTTTATGCTCTGAAAAGGCGTTAGAAACAGGCTGCAGACGCTCCTGCGCTTGGAACGCTGATTTCATGCACTCGGTGACGCAAAGGGTGTTTTCCCACTCTGCACAAGTGCGTATCACAATACTATGTTGAAAACTCGTTTCAGACGTGCTTTTACAGTTAAAATGACCAATATGATGAAAATGCGTTAAAAGCTCGAAAACATGAAAATCCATGCTTAGAAAGTTGTTTCATGTCACATATGCTCGACTGCACTCATTTCACTCAAAATCAATGTTCCTTGTCAAACGTTTGCTTTATGCGTGAAAAGGCGATAGAAACAGGCTGAAGGCGCTCCTTCTGAAGGAAAGCTGTTTTCATGCACTCAGTGACACAAAGTGTTGTTTTCCCACTCTGAACAAGTGCATATCACAATACTATGTTGAAAACTCGTTTCAGACGTGCTTTTACAGTTAAAATGACCAATATGATGAAAATGCGTTAAAAGCTCGAAAACATGAAAATCCATGCTTAGAAAGTTGTTTCATGTCACATATGCTCGACTGCACTCATTTCACTCAAAATCATTGTTTATTGTCAAACGTTTGCTTTATGCGTGAAAAGGCGATAGAAACAGGTTGAAGGCGCTCCTTCTGAAGGAAAGCTGTTTTCATGCACTCAGTCACACAAAGTGTTGTTTTCCCACTCTGCACAAGCGCATATCACAATACTATGTTGAAAACTCGTTTCAGACGTGCTTTTACAGTTAAAATGACCAATATGATAAAAATGTGTTAAAAGCTCAAAAACATGAAAATCCACGCTTAGAAAGTTGTTACATGCCACATATGCTCGACTGCACTCATTTCACTCAAAATCAAGGCTACTTATAAAACGTTTGCTTTATGCTCTGAAAAGGCGTTAGAAACAGGCTGCAGACGCTCCTGCGCTTGGAACGCTGATTTCATGCACTCGTTGACGCAAAGGGTGTTTTCCCACTCTGCACAAGTGCGTATCACAATACTATGTTGAAAACTCGTTTCAGACGTGCTTTTACAGTTAAAATGACCAATATGATGAAAATGTGTTAAAAGCTCGAAAACATGAAAATCCACGCTTAGAAAGTTGTTACATGTCACATATGCTCGACTGCACTCATTTCACTCAAAATCAAGGCTACTTATAAAACGTTTGCTTTATGCTCTGAAAAGGCGTTAGAAACAGGCTGCAGACGCTCCTGCGCTTGGAACGCTGATTTCATGCACTCGGTGACGCAAAGGGTGTTTTCCCACTCTGCACAAGTGCGTATCACAATACTATGTTGAAAACTCGTTTCAGACGTGCTTTTACAGTTAAAATGACCAATATGATGAAAATGTGTTAAAAGCTCGAAAACATGAAAATCCACGCTTAGAAAGTTGTTACATGTCACATATGCTCGACTGCACTCATTTCACTCAAAATCAAGGCTACTTATAAAACGTTTGCTTTATGCGTGAAAAGGCGATAGAAACAGGCTGAAGGCGCTCCTTCTGAAGGAAAGCTGTTTTCATGCACACAGTGACACAAAGTGTTGTTTTCCCACTCTGAACAAGTGCATATCACAATACTATGTTGAAAACTCGTTTCAGACGTGCTTTTACAGTTAAAATGACCAATATGATGAAAATGTGTTAAAAGCTCGAAAACATGAAAATCCACGCTTAGAAAGTTGTTACATGTCACATATGCTCGACTGCACTCATTTCACTCAAAATCAATGTTCCTTGTCCAACGTTTGCTTTATGCTCTGAAAAGGCGTTAGAAACAGGCTGCAGACGCTCCTGCGCTTGGAACGCTGATTTCATGCACTCGGTGACGCAAAGGGTGTTTTCCCACTCTGCACAAGTGCGTATCACAATACTATGTTGAAAACTCGTTTCAGACGTGCTTTTACAGTTAAAATGACCAATATGATGAAAATGTGTTAAAAGCTCGAAAACATGAAAATCCACGCTTAGAAAGTTGTTACCTGTCACATATGCTCGACTGCACTCATTTCACTCAAAATCAATGTTCCTTGTCCAACGTTTGCTTTATGCTCTGAAAAGGCGTTAGAAACAGGCTGCAGACGCTCCTGCGCTTGGAACGCTGATTTCATGCACTCGGTGACGCAAAGGGTGTTTTCCCACTCTGCACAAGTGCGTATCACAATACTATGTTGAAAACTCGTTTCAGACGTGCTTTTACAGTTAAAATGACCAATATGATGAAAATGCGTTAAAAGCTCGAAAACATGAAAATCCATGCTTAGAAAGTTGTTTCATGTCACATATGCTCGACTGCACTCATTTCACTCAAAATCAATGTTCCTTGTCAAACGTTTGCTTTATGCGTGAAAAGGCGATAGAAACAGGCTGAAGGCGCTCCTTCTGAAGGAAAGCTGTTTTCATGCACTCAGTGACACAAAGTGTTGTTTTCCCACTCTGAACAAGTGCATATCACAATACTATGTTGAAAACTCGTTTCAGACGTGCTTTTACAGTTAAAATGACCAATATGATGAAAATGCGTTAAAAGCTCGAAAACATGAAAATCCATGCTTAGAAAGTTGTTTCATGTCACATATGCTCGACTGCACTCATTTCACTCAAAATCATTGTTTATTGTCAAACGTTTGCTTTATGCGTGAAAAGGCGATAGAAACAGGTTGAAGGCGCTCCTTCTGAAGGAAAGCTGTTTTCATGCACTCAGTCACACAAAGTGTTGTTTTCCCACTCTGCACAAGCGCATATCACAATACTATGTTGAAAACTCGTTTCAGACGTGCTTTTACAGTTAAAATGACCAATATGATAAAAATGTGTTAAAAGCTCAAAAACATGAAAATCCACGCTTAGAAAGTTGTTACATGCCACATATGCTCGACTGCACTCATTTCACTCAAAATCAAGGCTACTTATAAAACGTTTGCTTTATGCTCTGAAAAGGCGTTAGAAACAGGCTGCAGACGCTCCTGCGCTTGGAACGCTGATTTCATGCACTCGGTGACGCAAAGGGTGTTTTCCCACTCTGCACAAGTGCGTATCACAATACTATGTTGAAAACTCGTTTCAGACGTGCTTTTACAGTTAAAATGACCAATATGATGAAAATGTGTTAAAAGCTCGAAAACATGAAAATCCACGCTTAGAAAGTTGTTACATGTCACATATGCTCGACTGCACTCATTTCACTCAAAATCAAGGCTACTTATAAAACGTTTGCTTTATGCGTGAAAAGGCGATAGAAACAGGCTGAAGGCGCTCCTTCTGAAGGAAAGCTGTTTTCATGCACTCAGTGACACAAAGTGTTGTTTTCCCACTCTGAACAAGTGCATATCACAATACTATGTTGAAAACTCGTTTCAGACGTGCTTTTACAGTTAAAATGACCAATATGATGAAAATGCGTTAAAAGCTCGAAAACATGAAAATCCATGCTTAGAAAGTTGTTTCATGTCACATATGCTCGACTGCACTCATTTCACTCAAAATCAATGTTTATTGTCAAACGTTTGCTTTATGCGTGAAAAGGCGATAGAAACAGGTTGAAGGCGCTCCTTCTGAAGGAAAGCTGTTTTCATGCACTCAGTCACACAAAGTGTTGTTTTCCCACTCTGCACAAGCGCATATCACAATACTATGTTGAAAACTCGTTTCAGACGTGCTTTTACAGTTAAAATGACCAATATGATAAAAATGTGTTAAAAGCTCGAAAACATGAAAATCCACGCTTAGAAAGTTGTTACATGCCACATATGCTCGACTGTACTCATTTCACTCAAAATCAAGGCTACTTATAAAACGTTTGCTTTATGCTCTGAAAAGGCGTTAGAAACAGGCTGCAGACGCTCCTGCGCTTGGAACGCTGATTTCATGCACTCGTTGACGCAAAGGGTGTTTTCCCACTCTGCACAAGTGCGTATCACAATACTATGTTGAAAACTCGTTTCAGACGTGCTTTTACAGTTAAAATGACCAATATGATGAAAATGTGTTAAAAGCTCGAAAACATGAAAATCCACGCTTAGAAAGTTGTTACATGTCACATATGCTCGACTGCACTCATTTCACTCAAAATCAAGGCTACTTATAAAACGTTTGCTTTATGCTCTGAAAAGGCGTTAGAAACAGGCTGCAGACGCTCCTGCGCTTGGAACGCTGATTTCATGCACTCGGTGACGCAAAGGGTGTTTTCCCACTCTGCACAAGTGCGTATCACAATACTATGTTGAAAACTCGTTTCAGACGTGCTTTTACAGTTAAAATGACCAATATGATGAAAATGTGTTAAAAGCTCGAAAACATGAAAATCCACGCTTAGAAAGTTGTTACATGTCACATATGCTCGACTGCACTCATTTCACTCAAAATCAAGGCTACTTATAAAACGTTTGCTTTATGCGTGAAAAGGCGATAGAAACAGGCTGAAGGCGCTCCTTCTGAAGGAAAGCTGTTTTCATGCACTCAGTGACACAAAGTGGTGTTTTCCCACTCTGAACAAGTGCATATCACAATACTATGTTGAAAACTCGTTTCAGACGTGCTTTTACAGTTAAAATGACCAATATGATGAAAATGCGTTAAAAGCTCGAAAACATGAAAATCCACGCTTAGAAAGTTGTTACATGTCACATATGCTCGACTGCACTCATTTCACTCAAATTCAATGTTCCTTGTCCAACGTTTGCTTTATGCTCTGAAAAGGCGTTAGAAACAGGCTGCAGACGCACCTGCGCTTGGAACGCTGATTTCATGCACTCGGTGACGCAAAGGGTGTTTTCCCACTCTGCACAAGTGCGTATCACAATACTATGTTGAAAACTCGTTTCAGACGTGCTTTTACAGTTAAAATGACCAATATGATGAAAATGTGTTAAAAGCTCGAAAACATGAAAATCCACGCTTAGAAAGTTGTTACATGTCACATATGCTCGACTGCACTCATTTCACTCAAAATCAAGGCTACTTATAAAACGTTTGCTTTATGCGTGAAAAGGCGATAGAAACAGGCTGAAGGCGCTCCTTCTGAAGGAAAGCTGTTTTCATGCACTCAGTGACACAAAGTGTTGTTTTCCCACTCTGAACAAGTGCATATCACAATACTATGTTGAAAACTCGTTTCAGACGTGCTTTTACAGTTAAAATGACCAATATGATGAAAATGCGTTAAAAGATCGAAAACATGAAAATCCACGCTTAGAAAGTTGTTACATGTCACATATGCTCGACTGCACTCATTTCACTCAAATTCAATGTTCCTTGTCCAACGTTTGCTTTATGCTCTGAAAAGGCGTTAGAAACAGGCTGCAGACGCTCCTGCGCTTGGAACGCTGATTTCATGCACTCGGTGACGCAAAGGGTGTTTTCCCACTCTGCACAAGTGCGTATCACAATACTATGTTGAAAACTCGTTTCATACGTGCTTTTACAGTTAAAATGACCAATATGATGAAAATGTGTTAAAAGCTCGAAAACATGAAAATCCACGCTTAGAAAGTTGTTACATGTCACATATGCTCGACTGCACTCATTTCACTCAAAATCAATGTTCCTTGTCCAACGTTTGCTTTATGCTCTGAAAAGGCGTTAGAAACAGGCTGCAGACGCTCCTGCGCTTGGAACGCTGATTTCATGCACTCGGTGACGCAAAGGGTGTTTTCCCACTCTGCACAAGTGCGTATCACAATACTATGTTGAAAACTCGTTTCAGACGTGCTTTTACAGTTAAAATGACCAATATGATGAAAATGTGTTAAAAGCTCGAAAACATGAAAATCCACGCTTAGAAAGTTGTTACCTGTCACATATGCTCGACTGCACTCATTTCACTCAAAATCAATGTTCCTTGTCCAACGTTTGCTTTATGCTCTGAAAAGGCGTTAGAAACAGGCTGCAGACGCTCCTGCGCTTGGAACGCTGATTTCATGCACTCGGTGACGCAAAGGGTGTTTTCCCACTCTGCACAAGTGCGTATCACAATACTATGTTGAAAACTCGTTTCAGACGTGCTTTTACAGTTAAAATGACCAATATGATGAAAATGCGTTAAAAGCTCGAAAACATGACAATCCATGCTTAGAAAGTTGTTTCATGTCACATATGCTCGACTGCACTCATTTCACTCAAAATCAAGGCTACTTATAAAACGTTTGCTTTATGCGTGAAAAGGCGATAGAAACAGGCTGAAGGCGCTCCTTCTGAAGGAAAGCTGTTTTCATGCACTCAGTGACACAACGTGTTGTTTTCCAAGTCTGAACAAGTGCATATCACAATACTATCTTGAAAACTCGTTTCAGACGTGCTTTTACAGTTAAAATGACCAATATGATGAAAATGTGTTAAAAGCTCGAAAACATGAAAATCCACGCTTAGAAAGTTGTTACATGTCACATATGCTCGACTGCACTCATTTCACTCAAAATCAATGTTCCTTGTCCAACGTTTGCTTTATGCTCTGAAAAGGCGTTAGAAACAGGCTGCAGACGCTCCTGCGCTTGGAACGCTGATTTCATGCACTCGGTGACGCAAAGGGTGTTTTCCCACTCTGCACAAGTGCGTATCACAATACTATGTTGAAAACTCGTTTCAGACGTGCTTTTACAGTTAAAATGACCAATATGATGAAAATGCGTTAAAAGCTCGAAAACATGAAAATCCATGCTTAGAAAGTTGTTTCATGTCACATATGCTCGACTGCACTCATTTCACTCAAAATCAATGTTCCTTGTCAAACGTTTGCTTTATGCGTGAAAAGGCGATAGAAACAGGCTGAAGGCGCTCCTTCTGAAGGAAAGCTGTTTTCATGCACTCAGTGACCCAAAGTGTTGTTTTCCCACTCTGCACAAGTGCGTATCACAATACTATGTTGAAAACTCGTTTCAGACGTGCTTTTACAGTTAAAATGACCAATATGATGAAAATGTGTTAAAAGCTCGAAAACATGAAAATCCACGCTTAGAAAGTTGTTACATGTCACATATGCTCGACTGCACTCATTTCACTCAAAATCAAGGCTACTTATAAAACGTTTGCTTTATGCTCTGAAAAGGCGTTAGAAACAGGCTGCAGACGCTCCTGCGCTTGGAACGCTGATTTCATGCACTCGGTGACGCAAAGGGTGTTTTCCCACTCTGCACAAGTGCGTATCACAATACTATGTTGAAAACTCGTTTCAGACGTGCTTTTACAGTTAAAATGACCAATATGATGAAAATGTGTTAAAAGCTCGAAAACATGAAAATCCACGCTTAGAAAGTTGTTACATGTCAAATATGCTCGACTGCACTCATTTCACTCAAAATCAATGTTCCTTGTCAAACGTTTGCATTATGCGTGAAAAGGCCATAGAAACAGGCTGAAGGCGCTCTTTCTGAAGGAAAGCTGTTTTCATGCACTCAGTGACACAAAGTGTTGTTTTCCCACTCTGAACAAGTGCATATCACAATACTATGTTGAAAACTCGTTTCAGACGTGCTTTTACAGTTAAAATGACCAATATGATGAAAATGTGTTAAAAGCTCGAAAACATGAAAATCCACGCTTAGAAAGTTGTTACATGTCACATATGCTCGACTGCACTCATTTCACTCAAAATCAAGGCTACTTATAAAACGTTTGCTTTATGCGTGAAAAGGCGATAGAAACAGGCTGAAGGCGCTCCTTCTGAAGGAAAGCTGTTTTCATGCACTCAGTGACACAAAGTGTTGTTTTCCCACTCTGAACAAGTGCATATCACAATACTATGTTGAAAACTCGTTTCAGACGTGCTTTTACAGTTAAAATGACCAATATGATGAAAATGCGTTAAAAGCTCGAAAACATGAAAATCCATGCTTAGAAAGTTGTTTCATGTCACATATGCTCGACTGCACTCATTTCACTCAAAATCAATGTTTATTGTCAAACGTTTGCTTTATGCGTGAAAAGGCGATAGAAACAGGTTGAAGGCGCTCCTTCTGAAGGAAAGCTGTTTTCATGCACTCAGTGACACAAAGTGTTGTTTTCCCACTCTGCACAAGTGCGTATCACAATACTATGTTGAAAACTCGTTTCAGACGTGCTTTTACAGTTAAAATGACCAATATGATGAAAATGTGTTAAAAGCTCGAAAACATGAAAATCCACGCTTAGAAAGTTGTTACATGTCACATATGCTCGACTGCACTCATTTCACTCAAAATCAAGGCTACTTATAAAACGTTTGCTTTATGCGTGAAAAGGCGATAGAAACAGGCTGAAGGCGCTCCTTCTGAAGGAAAGCTGTTTTCATGCACTCAGTGACACAAAGTGTTGTTTTCCCACTCTGAACAAGTGCATATCACAATACTATGTTGAAAACTCGTTTCAGACGTGCTTTTACAGTTAAAATGACCAATATGATGAAAATGCGTTAAAAGCTCGAAAACATGAAAATCCACGCTTAGAAAGTTGTTACATGTCACATATGCTCGACTGCACTCATTTCACTCAAATTCAATGTTCCTTGTCCAACGTTTGCTTTATGCTCTGAAAAGGCGTTAGAAACAGGCTGCAGACGCACCTGCGCTTGGAACGCTGATTTCATGCACTCGGTGACGCAAAGGGTGTTTTCCCACTCTGCACAAGTGCGTATCACAATACTATGTTGAAAACTCGTTTCAGACGTGCTTTTACAGTTAAAATGACCAATATGATGAAAATGTGTTAAAAGCTCGAAAACATGAAAATCCACGCTTAGAAAGTTGTTACATGTCACATATGCTCGACTGCACTCATTTCACTCAAAATCAAGGCTACTTATAAAACGTTTGCTTTATGCGTGAAAAGGCGATAGAAACAGGCTGAAGGCGCTCCTTCTGAAGGAAAGCTGTTTTCATGCACTCAGTGACACAAAGTGTTGTTTTCCCACTCTGAACAAGTGCATATCACAATACTATGTTGAAAACTCGTTTCAGACGTGCTTTTACAGTTAAAATGACCAATATGATGAAAATGCGTTAAAAGCTCGAAAACATGAAAATCCACGCTTAGAAAGTTGTTACATGTCACATATGCTCGACTGCACTCATTTCACTCAAATTCAATGTTCCTTGTCCAACGTTTGCTTTATGCTCTGAAAAGGCGTTAGAAACAGGCTGCAGACGCTCCTGCGCTTGGAACGCTGATTTCATGCACTCGGTGACGCAAAGGGTGTTTTCCCACTCTGCACAAGTGCGTATCACAATACTATGTTGAAAACTCGTTTCATACGTGCTTTTACAGTTAAAATGACCAATATGATGAAAATGTGTTAAAAGCTCGAAAACATGAAAATCCACGCTTAGAAAGTTGTTACATGTCACATATGCTCGACTGCACTCATTTCACTCAAAATCAATGTTCCTTGTCCAACGTTTGCTTTATGCTCTGAAAAGGCGTTAGAAACAGGCTGCAGACGCTCCTGCGCTTGGAACGCTGATTTCATGCACTCGGTGACGCAAAGGGTGTTTTCCCACTCTGCACAAGTGCGTATCACAATACTATGTTGAAAACTCGTTTCAGACGTGCTTTTACAGTTAAAATGACCAATATGATGAAAATGTGTTAAAAGCTCGAAAACATGAAAATCCACGCTTAGAAAGTTGTTACCTGTCACATATGCTCGACTGCACTCATTTCACTCAAAATCAATGTTCCTTGTCCAACGTTTGCTTTATGCTCTGAAAAGGCGTTAGAAACAGGCTGCAGACGCTCCTGCGCTTGGAACGCTGATTTCATGCACTCGGTGACGCAAAGGGTGTTTTCCCACTCTGCACAAGTGCGTATCACAATACTATGTTGAAAACTCGTTTCAGACGTGCTTTTACAGTTAAAATGACCAATATGATGAAAATGCGTTAAAAGCTCGAAAACATGAAAATCCATGCTTAGAAAGTTGTTTCATGTCACATATGCTCGACTGCACTCATTTCACTCAAAATCAATGTTCCTTGTCAAACGTTTGCTTTATGCGTGAAAAGGCGATAGAAACAGGCTGAAGGCGCTCCTTCTGAAGGAAAGCTGTTTTCATGCACTCAGTGACACAAAGTGTTGTTTTCCCACTCTGAACAAGTGCATATCACAATACTATGTTGAAAACTCGTTTCAGACGTGCTTTTACAGTTAAAATGACCAATATGATGAAAATGCGTTAAAAGCTCGAAAACATGAAAATCCATGCTTAGAAAGTTGTTTCATGTCACATATGCTCGACTGCACTCATTTCACTCAAAATCATTGTTTATTGTCAAACGTTTGCTTTATGCGTGAAAAGGCGATAGAAACAGGTTGAAGGCGCTCCTTCTGAAGGAAAGCTGTTTTCATGCACTCAGTCACACAAAGTGTTGTTTTCCCACTCTGCACAAGCGCATATCACAATACTATGTTGAAAACTCGTTTCAGACGTGCTTTTACAGTTAAAATGACCAATATGATAAAAATGTGTTAAAAGCTCAAAAACATGAAAATCCACGCTTAGAAAGTTGTTACATGCCACATATGCTCGACTGCACTCATTTCACTCAAAATCAAGGCTACTTATAAAACGTTTGCTTTATGCTCTGAAAAGGCGTTAGAAACAGGCTGCAGACGCTCCTGCGCTTGGAACGCTGATTTCATGCACTCGTTGACGCAAAGGGTGTTTTCCCACTCTGCACAAGTGCGTATCACAATACTATGTTGAAAACTCGTTTCAGACGTGCTTTTACAGTTAAAATGACCAATATGATGAAAATGTGTTAAAAGCTCGAAAACATGAAAATCCACGCTTAGAAAGTTGTTACATGTCACATATGCTCGACTGCACTCATTTCACTCAAAATCAAGGCTACTTATAAAACGTTTGCTTTATGCGTGAAAAGGCGATAGAAACAGGCTGAAGGCGCTCCTTCTGAAGGAAAGCTGTTTTCATGCACTCAGTGACACAAAGTGTTGTTTTCCCACTCTGAACAAGTGCATATCACAATACTATGTTGAAAACTCGTTTCAGACGTGCTTTTACAGTTAAAATGACCAATATGATGAAAATGCGTTAAAAGCTCGAAAACATGAAAATCCATGCTTAGAAAGTTGTTTCATGTCACATATGCTCGACTGCACTCATTTCACTCAAAATCAATGTTTATTGTCAAACGTTTGCTTTATGCGTGAAAAGGCGATAGAAACAGGTTGAAGGCGCTCCTTCTGAAGGAAAGCTGTTTTCATGCACTCAGTCACACAAAGTGTTGTTTTCCCACTCTGCACAAGCGCATATCACAATACTATGTTGAAAACTCGTTTCAGACGTGCTTTTACAGTTAAAATGACCAATATGATAAAAATGTGTTAAAAGCTTAAAACATGAAAATCCACGCTTAGAAAGTTGTTACATGCCACATATGCTCGACTGTACTCATTTCACTCAAAATCAAGGCTACTTATAAAACGTTTGCTTTATGCTCTGAAAAGGCGTTAGAAACAGGCTGCAGACGCTCCTGCGCTTGGAACGCTGATTTCATGCACTCGTTGACGCAAAGGGTGTTTTCCCACTCTGCACAAGTGCGTATCACAATACTATGTTGAAAACTCGTTTCAGACGTGCTTTTACAGTTAAAATGACCAATATGATGAAAATGTGTTAAAAGCTCGAAAACATGAAAATCCACGCTTAGAAAGTTGTTACATGTCACATATGCTCGACTGCACTCATTTCACTCAAAATCAAGGCTACTTATAAAACGTTTGCTTTATGCGTGAAAAGGCGATAGAAACAGGCTGAAGGCGCTCCTTCTGAAGGAAAGCTGTTTTCATGCACTCAGTGACACAAAGTGTTGTTTTCCCACTCTGAACAAGTGCATATCACAATACTATGTTGAAAACTCGTTTCAGACGTGCTTTTACAGTTAAAATGACCAATATGATGAAAATGCGTTAAAAGCTCGAAAACATGAAAATCCATGCTTAGAAAGTTGTTTCATGTCACATATGCTCGACTGCACTCATTTCACTCAAAATCAATGTTTATTGTCAAACGTTTGCTTTATGCGTGAAAAGGCGATAGAAACAGGTTGAAGGCGCTCCTTCTGAAGGAAAGCTGTTTTCATGCACTCAGTGACACAAAGTGTTGTTTTCCCACTCTGCACAAGTGCGTATCACAATACTATGTTGAAAACTCGTTTCAGACGTGCTTTTACAGTTAAAATGACCAATATGATGAAAATGTGTTAAAAGCTCGAAAACATGAAAATCCACGCTTAGAAAGTTGTTACATGTCACATATGCTCGACTGCACTCATTTCACTCAAAATCAAGGCTACTTATAAAACGTTTGCTTTATGCTCTGAAAAGGCGTTAGAAACAGGCTGCAGACGCTCCTGCGCTTGGAACGCTGATTTCATGCACTCGGTGACTCAAAGGGTGTTTTCCCACTCTGCACAAGTGCGTATCACAATACTATGTTGAAAACTCGTTTCAGACGTGCTTTTACAGTTAAAATGACCAATATGATGAAAATGTGTTAAAAGCTCGAAAACATGAAAATCCACGCTTAGAAAGTTGTTACATGTCACATATGCTCGACTGCACTCATTTCACTCAAAATCAAGGCTACTTATAAAACGTTTGCTTTATGCGTGAAAAGGCGATAGAAACAGGCTGAAGGCGCTCCTTCTGAAGGAAAGCTGTTTTCATGCACTCAGTGACACAAAGTGTTGTTTTCCCACTCTGAACAAGTGCATATCACAATACTATGTTGAAAACTCGTTTCAGACGTGCTTTTACAGTTAAAATGACCAATATGATGAAAATGCGTTAAAAGCTCGAAAACATGAAAATCCACGCTTAGAAAGTTGTTACATGTCACATATGCTCGACTGCACTCATTTCACTCAAATTCAATGTTCCTTGTCCAACGTTTGCTTTATGCTCTGAAAAGGCGTTAGAAACAGGCTGCAGACGCACCTGCGCTTGGAACGCTGATTTCATGCACTCGGTGACGCAAAGGGTGTTTTCCCACTCTGCACAAGTGCGTATCACAATACTATGTTGAAAACTCGTTTCAGACGTGCTTTTACAGTTAAAATGACCAATATGATGAAAATGCGTTAAAAGCTCGAAAACATGAAAATCCATGCTTAGAAAGTTGTTTCATGTCACATATGCTCGACTGCACTCATTTCACTCAAAATCAAGGCTACTTATAAAACGTTTGCTTTATGCGTGAAAAGGCGATAGAAACAGGCTGAAGGCGCTCCTTCTGAAGGAAAGCTGTTTTCATGCACTCAGTGACCCAAAGTGTTGTTTTCCCACTCTGCACAAGTGCGTATCACAATACTATGTTGAAAACTCGTTTCAGACGTGCTTTTACAGTTAAAATGACCAATATGATGAAAATGTGTTAAAAGCTCGAAAACATGAAAATCCACGCTTAGAAAGTTGTTACATGTCACATATGCTCGACTGCACTCATTTCACTCAAAATCAAGGCTACTTATAAAACGTTTGCTTTATGCTCTGAAAAGGCGTTAGAAACAGGCTGCAGACGCTCCTGCGCTTGGAACGCTGATTTCATGCACTCGGTGACGCAAAGGGTGTTTTCCCACTCTGCACAAGTGCGTATCACAATACTATGTTGAAAACTCGTTTCAGACGTGCTTTTACAGTTAAAATGACCAATATGATGAAAATGTGTTAAAAGCTCGAAAACATGAAAATCCACGCTTAGAAAGTTGTTACATGTCAAATATGCTCGACTGCACTCATTTCACTCAAAATCAATGTTCCTTGTCAAACGTTTGCATTATGCGTGAAAAGGCCATAGAAACAGGCTGAAGGCGCTCTTTCTGAAGGAAAGCTGTTTTCATGCACTCAGTGACACAAAGTGTTGTTTTCCCACTCTGAACAAGTGCATATCACAATACTATGTTGAAAACTCGTTTCAGACGTGCTTTTACAGTTAAAATGACCAATATGATGAAAATGTGTTAAAAGCTCGAAAACATGAAAATCCACGCTTAGAAAGTTGTTACATGTCACATATGCTCGACTGCACTCATTTCACTCAAAATCAAGGCTACTTATAAAACGTTTGCTTTATGCTCTGAAAAGGCGTTAGAAACAGGCTGCAGACGCTCCTGCGCTTGGAACGCTGATTTCATGCACTCGGTGACGCAAAGGGTGTTTTCCCACTCTGCACAAGTGCGTATCACAATACTATGTTGAAAACTCGTTTCAGACGTGCTTTTACAGTTAAAATGACCAATATGATGAAAATGTGTTAAAAGCTCGAAAACATGAAAATCCACGCTTAGAAAGTTGTTACATGTCACATATGCTCGACTGCACTCATTTCACTCAAAATCAAGGCTACTTATAAAACGTTTGCTTTATGCGTGAAAAGGCGATAGAAACAGGCTGAAGGCGCTCCTTCTGAAGGAAAGCTGTTTTCATGCACTCAGTGACACAAAGTGTTGTTTTCCCACTCTGAACAAGTGCATATCACAATACTATGTTGAAAACTCGTTTCAGACGTGCTTTTACAGTTAAAATGACCAATATGATGAAAATGCGTTAAAAGCTCGAAAACATGAAAATCCATGCTTAGAAAGTTGTTTCATGTCACATATGCTCGACTGCACTCATTTCACTCAAAATCAATGTTTATTGTCAAACGTTTGCTTTATGCGTGAAAAGGCGATAGAAACAGGTTGAAGGCGCTCCTTCTGAAGGAAAGCTGTTTTCATGCACTCAGTGACACAAAGTGTTGTTTTCCCACTCTGCACAAGTGCGTATCACAATACTATGTTGAAAACTCGTTTCAGACGTGCTTTTACAGTTAAAATGACCAATATGATGAAAATGTGTTAAAAGCTCGAAAACATGAAAATCCACGCTTAGAAAGTTGTTACATGTCACATATGCTCGACTGCACTCATTTCACTCAAAATCAAGGCTACTTATAAAACGTTTGCTTTATGCTCTGAAAAGGCGTTAGAAACAGGCTGCAGACGCTCCTGCGCTTGGAACGCTGATTTCATGCACTCGGTGACTCAAAGGGTGTTTTCCCACTCTGCACAAGTGCGTATCACAATACTATGTTGAAAACTCGTTTCAGACGTGCTTTTACAGTTAAAATGACCAATATGATGAAAATGTGTTAAAAGCTCGAAAACATGAAAATCCACGCTTAGAAAGTTGTTACATGTCACATATGCTCGACTGCACTCATTTCACTCAAAATCAAGGCTACTTATAAAACGTTTGCTTTATGCGTGAAAAGGCGATAGAAACAGGCTGAAGGCGCTCCTTCTGAAGGAAAGCTGTTTTCATGCACTCAGTGACACAAAGTGTTGTTTTCCCACTCTGAACAAGTGCATATCACAATACTATGTTGAAAACTCGTTTCAGACGTGCTTTTACAGTTAAAATGACCAATATGATGAAAATGCGTTAAAAGCTCGAAAACATGAAAATCCATGCTTAGAAAGTTGTTTCATGTGACATATGCTCGACTGCACTCATTTCACTCAAAATCAATGTTCCTTGTCAAACGTTTGCTTTATGCGTGAAAAGGCGATAGAAACAGGCTGAAGGCGCTCCTTCTGAAGGAAAGCTGTTTTCATGCACTCAGTGACACAAAGTGTTGTTTTCCCACTCTGCACAAGTGCGTATCACAATACTATGTTGAAAACTTGTTTCAGACGTGCTTTTACAGTTAAAATGACCAATATGATGAAAATGTGTTAAAAGCTCGAAAACATGAAAATCCACGCTTAGAAAGTTGTTACATGTCACATATGCTCGACTGCACTCGTTTCACTCAAAATCAAGGCTACTTATAAAACGTTTGCTTTATGCTCTGAAAAGGCGTTAGAAACAGGCTGCAGACGCTCCTGCGCTTGGAACGCTGATTTCATGCACTCGGTGACGCAAAGGGTGTTTTCCCACTCTGCACAAGTGCGTATCACAATACTATGTTGAAAACTCGTTTCAGACGTGCTTTTACAGTTAAAATGACCAATATGATGAAAATGTGTTAAAAGCTCGAAAACATGAAAATCCACGCTTAGAAAGTTGTTACATGTCAAATATGCTCGACTGCACTCATTTCACTCAAAATCAATGTTCCTTGTCAAACGTTTGCATTATGCGTGAAAAGGCCATAGAAACAGGCTGAAGGCGCTCTTTCTGAAGGAAAGCTGTTTTCATGCACTCAGTGACACAAAGTGTTGTTTTCCCACTCTGAACAAGTGCATATCACAATACTATGTTGAAAACTCGTTTCAGACGTGCTTTTACAGTTAAAATGACCAATATGATGAAAATGTGTTAAAAGCTCGAAAACATGAAAATCCACGCTTAGAAAGTTGTTACATGTCACATATGCTCGACTGCACTCATTTCACTCAAAATCAAGGCTACTTATAAAACGTTTGCTTTATGCTCTGAAAAGGCGTTAGAAACAGGCTGCAGACGCTCCTGCGCTTGGAACGCTGATTTCATGCACTCGGTGACGCAAAGGGTGTTTTCCCACTCTGCACAAGCGCATATCACAATACTATGTTGAAAACTCGTTTCAGACGTGCTTTTACAGTTAAAATGACCAATATGATAAAAATGTGTTAAAAGCTCAAAAACATGAAAATCCACGCTTAGAAAGTTGTTACATGCCACATATGCTCGACTGCACTCATTTCACTCAAAATCAAGGCTACTTATAAAACGTTTGCTTTATGCTCTGAAAAGGCGTTAGAAACAGGCTGCAGACGCTCCTGCGCTTGGAACGCTGATTTCATGCACTCGTTGACGCAAAGGGTGTTTTCCCACTCTGCACAAGTGCGTATCACAATACTATGTTGAAAACTCGTTTCAGACGTGCTTTTACAGTTAAAATGACCAATATGATGAAAATGTGTTAAAAGCTCGAAAACATGAAAATCCACGCTTAGAAAGTTGTTACATGTCACATATGCTCGACTGCACTCATTTCACTCAAAATCAAGGCTACTTATAAAACGTTTGCTTTATGCGTGAAAAGGCGATAGAAACAGGCTGAAGGCGCTCCTTCTGAAGGAAAGCTGTTTTCATGCACTCAGTGACACAAAGTGTTGTTTTCCCACTCTGAACAAGTGCATATCACAATACTATGTTGAAAACTCGTTTCAGACGTGCTTTTACAGTTAAAATGACCAATATGATGAAAATGCGTTAAAAGCTCGAAAACATGAAAATCCATGCTTAGAAAGTTGTTTCATGTCACATATGCTCGACTGCACTCATTTCACTCAAAATCAATGTTTATTGTCAAACGTTTGCTTTATGCGTGAAAAGGCGATAGAAACAGGTTGAAGGCGCTCCTTCTGAAGGAAAGCTGTTTTCATGCACTCAGTCACACAAAGTGTTGTTTTCCCACTCTGCACAAGCGCATATCACAATACTATGTTGAAAACTCGTTTCAGACGTGCTTTTACAGTTAAAATGACCAATATGATAAAAATGTGTTAAAAGCTTAAAACATGAAAATCCACGCTTAGAAAGTTGTTACATGCCACATATGCTCGACTGTACTCATTTCACTCAAAATCAAGGCTACTTATAAAACGTTTGCTTTATGCTCTGAAAAGGCGTTAGAAACAGGCTGCAGACGCTCCTGCGCTTGGAACGCTGATTTCATGCACTCGTTGACGCAAAGGGTGTTTTCCCACTCTGCACAAGTGCGTATCACAATACTATGTTGAAAACTCGTTTCAGACGTGCTTTTACAGTTAAAATGACCAATATGATGAAAATGTGTTAAAAGCTCGAAAACATGAAAATCCACGCTTAGAAAGTTGTTACATGTCACATATGCTCGACTGCACTCATTTCACTCAAAATCAAGGCTACTTATAAAACGTTTGCTTTATGCTCTGAAAAGGCGTTAGAAACAGGCTGCAGACGCTCCTGCGCTTGGAACGCTGATTTCATGCACTCGGTGACGCAAAGGGTGTTTTCCCACTCTGCACAAGTGCGTATCACAATACTATGTTGAAAACTCGTTTCAGACGTGCTTTTACAGTTAAAATGACCAATATGATGAAAATGTGTTAAAAGCTCGAAAACATGAAAATCCACGCTTAGAAAGTTGTTACATGTCACATATGCTCGACTGCACTCATTTCACTCAAAATCAAGGCTACTTATAAAACGTTTGCTTTATGCGTGAAAAGGCGATAGAAACAGGCTGAAGGCGCTCCTTCTGAAGGAAAGCTGTTTTCATGCACTCAGTGACACAAAGTGTTGTTTTCCCACTCTGAACAAGTGCATATCACAATACTATGTTGAAAACTCGTTTCAGACGTGCTTTTACAGTTAAAATGACCAATATGATGAAAATGCGTTAAAAGCTCGAAAACATGAAAATCCACGCTTAGAAAGTTGTTACATGTCACATATGCTCGACTGCACTCATTTCACTCAAATTCAATGTTCCTTGTCCAACGTTTGCTTTATGCTCTGAAAAGGCGTTAGAAACAGGCTGCAGACGCACCTGCGCTTGGAACGCTGATTTCATGCACTCGGTGACGCAAAGGGTGTTTTCCCACTCTGCACAAGTGCGTATCACAATACTATGTTGAAAACTCGTTTCAGACGTGCTTTTACAGTTAAAATGACCAATATGATGAAAATGTGTTAAAAGCTCGAAAACATGAAAATCCACGCTTAGAAAGTTGTTACATGTCACATATGCTCGACTGCACTCATTTCACTCAAAATCAAGGCTACTTATAAAACGTTTGCTTTATGCGTGAAAAGGCGATAGAAACAGGCTGAAGGCGCTCCTTCTGAAGGAAAGCTGTTTTCATGCACTCAGTGACACAAAGTGTTGTTTTCCCACTCTGAACAAGTGCATATCACAATACTATGTTGAAAACTCGTTTCATACGTGCTTTTACAGTTAAAATGACCAATATGATGAAAATGTGTTAAAAGCTCGAAAACATGAAAATCCACGCTTAGAAAGTTGTTACATGTCACATATGCTCGACTGCACTCATTATCAAGGCTACTTATAAAACGTTTGCTTTATGCGTGAAAAGGCGATAGAAACAGGCTGAAGGCGCTCCTTCTGAAGGAAAGCTGTTTTCATGCACTCAGTGACACAAAGTGTTGTTTTCCCACTCTGAACAAGTGCATATCACAATACTATGTTGAAAACTCGTTTCAGACGTGCTTTTACAGTTAAAATGACCAATATGATGAAAATGCGTTAAAAGCTCGAAAACATGAAAATCCACGCTTAGAAAGTTGTTACATGTCACATATGCTCGACTGCACTCATTTCACTCAAATTCAATGTTCCTTGTCCAACGTTTGCTTTATGCTCTGAAAAGGCGTTAGAAACAGGCTGCAGACGCACCTGCGCTTGGAACGCTGATTTCATGCACTCGGTGACGCAAAGGGTGTTTTCCCACTCTGCACAAGTGCGTATCACAATACTATGTTGAAAACTCGTTTCAGACGTGCTTTTACAGTTAAAATGACCAATATGATGAAAATGTGTTAAAAGCTCGAAAACATGAAAATCCACGCTTAGAAAGTTGTTACATGTCACATATGCTCGACTGCACTCATTTCACTCAAAATCAAGGCTACTTATAAAACGTTTGCTTTATGCTCTGAAAAGTCGTTAGAAACAGGCTGCAGACGCTCCTGCGCTTGGAACGCTGATTTCATGCACTCGGTGACGCAAAGGGTGTTTTCCCACTCTGCACAAGTGCGTATCACAATACTATGTTGAAAACTCGTTTCAGACGTGCTTTTACAGTTAAAATGACCAATATGATGAAAATGTGTTAAAAGCTCGAAAACATGAAAATCCACGCTTAGAAAGTTGTTACATGTCACATATGCTCGACTGCACTCATTTCACTCAAAATCAAGGCTACTTATAAAACGTTTGCTTTATGCGTGAAAAGGCGATAGAAACAGGCTGAAGGCGCTCCTTCTGAAGGAAAGCTGTTTTCATGCACTCAGTGACACAAAGTGTTGTTTTCCCACTCTGAACAAGTGCATATCACAATACTATGTTGAAAACTCGTTTCAGACGTGCTTTTACAGTTAAAATGACCAATATGATGAAAATGCGTTAAAAGCTCGAAAACATGAAAATCCACGCTTAGAAAGTTGTTACATGTCACATATGCTCGACTGCACTCATTTCACTCAAATTCAATGTTCCTTGTCCAACGTTTGCTTTATGCTCTGAAAAGGCGTTAGAAACAGGCTGCAGACGCTCCTGCGCTTGGAACGCTGATTTCATGCACTCGGTGACGCAAAGGGTGTTTTCCCACTCTGCACAAGTGCGTATCACAATACTATGTTGAAAACTCGTTTCAGACGTGCTTTTACAGTTAAAATGACCAATATGATAAAAATGTGTTAAAAGCTTAAAACATGAAAATCCACGCTTAGAAAGTTGTTACATGCCACATATGCTCGACTGTACTCATTTCACTCAAAATCAAGGCTACTTATAAAACGTTTGCTTTATGCTCTGAAAAGGCGTTAGAAACAGGCTGCAGACGCTCCTGCGCTTGGAACGCTGATTTCATGCACTCGTTGACGCAAAGGGTGTTTTCCCACTCTGCACAAGTGCGTATCACAATACTATGTTGAAAACTCGTTTCAGACGTGCTTTTACAGTTAAAATGACCAATATGATGAAAATGTGTTAAAAGCTCGAAAACATGAAAATCCACGCTTAGAAAGTTGTTACATGTCACATATGCTCGACTGCACTCATTTCACTCAAAATCAAGGCTACTTATAAAACGTTTGCTTTATGCGTGAAAAGGCGATAGAAACAGGCTGAAGGCGCTCCTTCTGAAGGAAAGCTGTTTTCATGCACTCAGTGACACAAAGTGTTGTTTTCCCACTCTGAACAAGTGCATATCACAATACTATGTTGAAAACTCGTTTCAGACGTGCTTTTACAGTTAAAATGACCAATATGATGAAAATGCGTTAAAAGCTCGAAAACATGAAAATCCATGCTTAGAAAGTTGTTTCATGTCACATATGCTCGACTGCACTCATTTCACTCAAAATCAATGTTTATTGTCAAACGTTTGCTTTATGCGTGAAAAGGCGATAGAAACAGGTTGAAGGCGCTCCTTCTGAAGGAAAGCTGTTTTCATGCACTCAGTGACACAAAGTGTTGTTTTCCCACTCTGCACAAGTGCGTATCACAATACTATGTTGAAAACTCGTTTCAGACGTGCTTTTACAGTTAAAATGACCAATATGATGAAAATGTGTTAAAAGCTCGAAAACATGAAAATCCACGCTTAGAAAGTTGTTACATGTCACATATGCTCGACTGCACTCATTTCACTCAAAATCAAGGCTACTTATAAAACGTTTGCTTTATGCTCTGAAAAGGCGTTAGAAACAGGCTGCAGACGCTCCTGCGCTTGGAACGCTGATTTCATGCACTCGGTGACTCAAAGGGTGTTTTCCCACTCTGCACAAGTGCGTATCACAATACTATGTTGAAAACTCGTTTCAGACGTGCTTTTACAGTTAAAATGACCAATATGATGAAAATGTGTTAAAAGCTCGAAAACATGAAAATCCACGCTTAGAAAGTTGTTACATGTCACATATGCTCGACTGCACTCATTTCACTCAAAATCAAGGCTACTTATAAAACGTTTGCTTTATGCGTGAAAAGGCGATAGAAACAGGCTGAAGGCGCTCCTTCTGAAGGAAAGCTGTTTTCATGCACTCAGTGACACAAAGTGTTGTTTTCCCACTCTGAACAAGTGCATATCACAATACTATGTTGAAAACTCGTTTCAGACGTGCTTTTACAGTTAAAATGACCAATATGATGAAAATGCGTTAAAAGCTCGAAAACATGAAAATCCACGCTTAGAAAGTTGTTACATGTCACATATGCTCGACTGCACTCATTTCACTCAAATTCAATGTTCCTTGTCCAACGTTTGCTTTATGCTCTGAAAAGGCGTTAGAAACAGGCTGCAGACGCACCTGCGCTTGGAACGCTGATTTCATGCACTCGGTGACGCAAAGGGTGTTTTCCCACTCTGCACAAGTGCGTATCACAATACTATGTTGAAAACTCGTTTCAGACGTGCTTTTACAGTTAAAATGACCAATATGATGAAAATGCGTTAAAAGCTCGAAAACATGAAAATCCATGCTTAGAAAGTTGTTTCATGTCACATATGCTCGACTGCACTCATTTCACTCAAAATCAAGGCTACTTATAAAACGTTTGCTTTATGCGTGAAAAGGCGATAGAAACAGGCTGAAGGCGCTCCTTCTGAAGGAAAGCTGTTTTCATGCACTCAGTGACCCAAAGTGTTGTTTTCCCACTCTGCACAAGTGCGTATCACAATACTATGTTGAAAACTCGTTTCAGACGTGCTTTTACAGTTAAAATGACCAATATGATGAAAATGTGTTAAAAGCTCGAAAACATGAAAATCCACGCTTAGAAAGTTGTTACATGTCACATATGCTCGACTGCACTCATTTCACTCAAAATCAAGGCTACTTATAAAACGTTTGCTTTATGCTCTGAAAAGGCGTTAGAAACAGGCTGCAGACGCTCCTGCGCTTGGAACGCTGATTTCATGCACTCGGTGACGCAAAGGGTGTTTTCCCACTCTGCACAAGTGCGTATCACAATACTATGTTGAAAACTCGTTTCAGACGTGCTTTTACAGTTAAAATGACCAATATGATGAAAATGTGTTAAAAGCTCGAAAACATGAAAATCCACGCTTAGAAAGTTGTTACATGTCAAATATGCTCGACTGCACTCATTTCACTCAAAATCAATGTTCCTTGTCAAACGTTTGCATTATGCGTGAAAAGGCCATAGAAACAGGCTGAAGGCGCTCTTTCTGAAGGAAAGCTGTTTTCATGCACTCAGTGACACAAAGTGTTGTTTTCCCACTCTGAACAAGTGCATATCACAATACTATGTTGAAAACTCGTTTCAGACGTGCTTTTACAGTTAAAATGACCAATATGATGAAAATGTGTTAAAAGCTCGAAAACATGAAAATCCACGCTTAGAAAGTTGTTACATGTCACATATGCTCGACTGCACTCATTTCACTCAAAATCAAGGCTACTTATAAAACGTTTGCTTTATGCTCTGAAAAGGCGTTAGAAACAGGCTGCAGACGCTCCTGCGCTTGGAACGCTGATTTCATGCACTCGGTGACGCAAAGGGTGTTTTCCCACTCTGCACAAGTGCGTATCACAATACTATGTTGAAAACTCGTTTCAGACGTGCTTTTACAGTTAAAATGACCAATATGATGAAAATGTGTTAAAAGCTCGAAAACATGAAAATCCACGCTTAGAAAGTTGTTACATGTCACATATGCTCGACTGCACTCATTTCACTCAAAATCAAGGCTACTTATAAAACGTTTGCTTTATGCGTGAAAAGGCGATAGAAACAGGCTGAAGGCGCTCCTTCTGAAGGAAAGCTGTTTTCATGCACTCAGTGACACAAAGTGTTGTTTTCCCACTCTGAACAAGTGCATATCACAATACTATGTTGAAAACTCGTTTCAGACGTGCTTTTACAGTTAAAATGACCAATATGATGAAAATGCGTTAAAAGCTCGAAAACATGAAAATCCATGCTTAGAAAGTTGTTTCATGTCACATATGCTCGACTGCACTCATTTCACTCAAAATCAATGTTTATTGTCAAACGTTTGCTTTATGCGTGAAAAGGCGATAGAAACAGGTTGAAGGCGCTCCTTCTGAAGGAAAGCTGTTTTCATGCACTCAGTCACACAAAGTGTTGTTTTCCCACTCTGCACAAGCGCATATCACAATACTATGTTGAAAACTCGTTTCAGACGTGCTTTTACAGTTAAAATGACCAATATGATAAAAATGTGTTAAAAGCTCGAAAACATGAAAATCCACGCTTAGAAAGTTGTTACATGCCACATATGCTCGACTGTACTCATTTCACTCAAAATCAAGGCTACTTATAAAACGTTTGCTTTATGCTCTGAAAAGGCGTTAGAAACAGGCTGCAGACGCTCCTGCGCTTGGAACGCTGATTTCATGCACTCGTTGACGCAAAGGGTGTTTTCCCACTCTGCACAAGTGCGTATCACAATACTATGTTGAAAACTCGTTTCAGACGTGCTTTTACAGTTAAAATGACCAATATGATGAAAATGTGTTAAAAGCTCGAAAACATGAAAATCCACGCTTAGAAAGTTGTTACATGTCACATATGCTCGACTGCACTCATTTCACTCAAAATCAAGGCTACTTATAAAACGTTTGCTTTATGCTCTGAAAAGGCGTTAGAAACAGGCTGCAGACGCTCCTGCGCTTGGAACGCTGATTTCATGCACTCGGTGACGCAAAGGGTGTTTTCCCACTCTGCACAAGTGCGTATCACAATACTATGTTGAAAACTCGTTTCAGACGTGCTTTTACAGTTAAAATGACCAATATGATGAAAATGTGTTAAAAGCTCGAAAACATGAAAATCCACGCTTAGAAAGTTGTTACATGTCACATATGCTCGACTGCACTCATTTCACTCAAAATCAAGGCTACTTATAAAACGTTTGCTTTATGCGTGAAAAGGCGATAGAAACAGGCTGAAGGCGCTCCTTCTGAAGGAAAGCTGTTTTCATGCACTCAGTGACACAAAGTGTTGTTTTCCCACTCTGAACAAGTGCATATCACAATACTATGTTGAAAACTCGTTTCAGACGTGCTTTTACAGTTAAAATGACCAATATGATGAAAATGCGTTAAAAGCTCGAAAACATGAAAATCCACGCTTAGAAAGTTGTTACATGTCACATATGCTCGACTGCACTCATTTCACTCAAATTCAATGTTCCTTGTCCAACGTTTGCTTTATGCTCTGAAAAGGCGTTAGAAACAGGCTGCAGACGCACCTGCGCTTGGAACGCTGATTTCATGCACTCGGTGACGCAAAGGGTGTTTTCCCACTCTGCACAAGTGCGTATCACAATACTATGTTGAAAACTCGTTTCAGACGTGCTTTTACAGTTAAAATGACCAATATGATGAAAATGTGTTAAAAGCTCGAAAACATGAAAATCCACGCTTAGAAAGTTGTTACATGTCACATATGCTCGACTGCACTCATTTCACTCAAAATCAAGGCTACTTATAAAACGTTTGCTTTATGCGTGAAAAGGCGATAGAAACAGGCTGAAGGCGCTCCTTCTGAAGGAAAGCTGTTTTCATGCACTCAGTGACACAAAGTGTTGTTTTCCCACTCTGAACAAGTGCATATCACAATACTATGTTGAAAACTCGTTTCATACGTGCTTTTACAGTTAAAATGACCAATATGATGAAAATGTGTTAAAAGCTCGAAAACATGAAAATCCACGCTTAGAAAGTTGTTACATGTCACATATGCTCGACTGCACTCATTATCAAGGCTACTTATAAAACGTTTGCTTTATGCGTGAAAAGGCGATAGAAACAGGCTGAAGGCGCTCCTTCTGAAGGAAAGCTGTTTTCATGCACTCAGTGACACAAAGTGTTGTTTTCCCACTCTGAACAAGTGCATATCACAATACTATGTTGAAAACTCGTTTCAGACGTGCTTTTACAGTTAAAATGACCAATATGATGAAAATGCGTTAAAAGCTCGAAAACATGAAAATCCACGCTTAGAAAGTTGTTACATGTCACATATGCTCGACTGCACTCATTTCACTCAAATTCAATGTTCCTTGTCCAACGTTTGCTTTATGCTCTGAAAAGGCGTTAGAAACAGGCTGCAGACGCACCTGCGCTTGGAACGCTGATTTCATGCACTCGGTGACGCAAAGGGTGTTTTCCCACTCTGCACAAGTGCGTATCACAATACTATGTTGAAAACTCGTTTCAGACGTGCTTTTACAGTTAAAATGACCAATATGATGAAAATGTGTTAAAAGCTCGAAAACATGAAAATCCACGCTTAGAAAGTTGTTACATGTCACATATGCTCGACTGCACTCATTTCACTCAAAATCAAGGCTACTTATAAAACGTTTGCTTTATGCTCTGAAAAGTCGTTAGAAACAGGCTGCAGACGCTCCTGCGCTTGGAACGCTGATTTCATGCACTCGGTGACGCAAAGGGTGTTTTCCCACTCTGCACAAGTGCGTATCACAATACTATGTTGAAAACTCGTTTCAGACGTGCTTTTACAGTTAAAATGACCAATATGATGAAAATGTGTTAAAAGCTCGAAAACATGAAAATCCACGCTTAGAAAGTTGTTACATGTCACATATGCTCGACTGCACTCATTTCACTCAAAATCAAGGCTACTTATAAAACGTTTGCTTTATGCGTGAAAAGGCGATAGAAACAGGCTGAAGGCGCTCCTTCTGAAGGAAAGCTGTTTTCATGCACTCAGTGACACAAAGTGTTGTTTTCCCACTCTGAACAAGTGCATATCACAATACTATGTTGAAAACTCGTTTCAGACGTGCTTTTACAGTTAAAATGACCAATATGATGAAAATGCGTTAAAAGCTCGAAAACATGAAAATCCACGCTTAGAAAGTTGTTACATGTCACATATGCTCGACTGCACTCATTTCACTCAAATTCAATGTTCCTTGTCCAACGTTTGCTTTATGCTCTGAAAAGGCGTTAGAAACAGGCTGCAGACGCTCCTGCGCTTGGAACGCTGATTTCATGCACTCGGTGACGCAAAGGGTGTTTTCCCACTCTGCACAAGTGCGTATCACAATACTATGTTGAAAACTCGTTTCAGACGTGCTTTTACAGTTAAAATGACCAATATGATAAAAATGTGTTAAAAGCTTAAAACATGAAAATCCACGCTTAGAAAGTTGTTACATGCCACATATGCTCGACTGTACTCATTTCACTCAAAATCAAGGCTACTTATAAAACGTTTGCTTTATGCTCTGAAAAGGCGTTAGAAACAGGCTGCAGACGCTCCTGCGCTTGGAACGCTGATTTCATGCACTCGTTGACGCAAAGGGTGTTTTCCCACTCTGCACAAGTGCGTATCACAATACTATGTTGAAAACTCGTTTCAGACGTGCTTTTACAGTTAAAATGACCAATATGATGAAAATGTGTTAAAAGCTCGAAAACATGAAAATCCACGCTTAGAAAGTTGTTACATGTCACATATGCTCGACTGCACTCATTTCACTCAAAATCAAGGCTACTTATAAAACGTTTGCTTTATGCGTGAAAAGGCGATAGAAACAGGCTGAAGGCGCTCCTTCTGAAGGAAAGCTGTTTTCATGCACTCAGTGACACAAAGTGTTGTTTTCCCACTCTGAACAAGTGCATATCACAATACTATGTTGAAAACTCGTTTCAGACGTGCTTTTACAGTTAAAATGACCAATATGATGAAAATGCGTTAAAAGCTCGAAAACATGAAAATCCATGCTTAGAAAGTTGTTTCATGTCACATATGCTCGACTGCACTCATTTCACTCAAAATCAATGTTTATTGTCAAACGTTTGCTTTATGCGTGAAAAGGCGATAGAAACAGGTTGAAGGCGCTCCTTCTGAAGGAAAGCTGTTTTCATGCACTCAGTGACACAAAGTGTTGTTTTCCCACTCTGCACAAGTGCGTATCACAATACTATGTTGAAAACTCGTTTCAGACGTGCTTTTACAGTTAAAATGACCAATATGATGAAAATGTGTTAAAAGCTCGAAAACATGAAAATCCACGCTTAGAAAGTTGTTACATGTCACATATGCTCGACTGCACTCATTTCACTCAAAATCAAGGCTACTTATAAAACGTTTGCTTTATGCTCTGAAAAGGCGTTAGAAACAGGCTGCAGACGCTCCTGCGCTTGGAACGCTGATTTCATGCACTCGGTGACTCAAAGGGTGTTTTCCCACTCTGCACAAGTGCGTATCACAATACTATGTTGAAAACTCGTTTCAGACGTGCTTTTACAGTTAAAATGACCAATATGATGAAAATGTGTTAAAAGCTCGAAAACATGAAAATCCACGCTTAGAAAGTTGTTACATGTCACATATGCTCGACTGCACTCATTTCACTCAAAATCAAGGCTACTTATAAAACGTTTGCTTTATGCGTGAAAAGGCGATAGAAACAGGCTGAAGGCGCTCCTTCTGAAGGAAAGCTGTTTTCATGCACTCAGTGACACAAAGTGTTGTTTTCCCACTCTGAACAAGTGCATATCACAATACTATGTTGAAAACTCGTTTCAGACGTGCTTTTACAGTTAAAATGACCAATATGATGAAAATGCGTTAAAAGCTCGAAAACATGAAAATCCACGCTTAGAAAGTTGTTACATGTCACATATGCTCGACTGCACTCATTTCACTCAAATTCAATGTTCCTTGTCCAACGTTTGCTTTATGCTCTGAAAAGGCGTTAGAAACAGGCTGCAGACGCACCTGCGCTTGGAACGCTGATTTCATGCACTCGGTGACGCAAAGGGTGTTTTCCCACTCTGCACAAGTGCGTATCACAATACTATGTTGAAAACTCGTTTCAGACGTGCTTTTACAGTTAAAATGACCAATATGATGAAAATGTGTTAAAAGCTCGAAAACATGAAAATCCACGCTTAGAAAGTTGTTACATGTCACATATGCTCGACTGCACTCATTTCACTCAAAATCAAGGCTACTTATAAAACGTTTGCTTTATGCGTGAAAAGGCGATAGAAACAGGCTGAAGGCGCTCCTTCTGAAGGAAAGCTGTTTTCATGCACTCAGTGACACAAAGTGTTGTTTTCCCACTCTGAACAAGTGCATATCACAATACTATGTTGAAAACTCGTTTCATACGTGCTTTTACAGTTAAAATGACCAATATGATGAAAATGTGTTAAAAGCTCGAAAACATGAAAATCCACGCTTAGAAAGTTGTTACATGTCACATATGCTCGACTGCACTCATTATCAAGGCTACTTATAAAACGTTTGCTTTATGCGTGAAAAGGCGATAGAAACAGGCTGAAGGCGCTCCTTCTGAAGGAAAGCTGTTTTCATGCACTCAGTGACACAAAGTGTTGTTTTCCCACTCTGAACAAGTGCATATCACAATACTATGTTGAAAACTCGTTTCAGACGTGCTTTTACAGTTAAAATGACCAATATGATGAAAATGCGTTAAAAGCTCGAAAACATGAAAATCCACGCTTAGAAAGTTGTTACATGTCACATATGCTCGACTGCACTCATTTCACTCAAATTCAATGTTCCTTGTCCAACGTTTGCTTTATGCTCTGAAAAGGCGTTAGAAACAGGCTGCAGACGCACCTGCGCTTGGAACGCTGATTTCATGCACTCGGTGACGCAAAGGGTGTTTTCCCACTCTGCACAAGTGCGTATCACAATACTATGTTGAAAACTCGTTTCAGACGTGCTTTTACAGTTAAAATGACCAATATGATGAAAATGTGTTAAAAGCTCGAAAACATGAAAATCCACGCTTAGAAAGTTGTTACATGTCACATATGCTCGACTGCACTCATTTCACTCAAAATCAAGGCTACTTATAAAACGTTTGCTTTATGCTCTGAAAAGTCGTTAGAAACAGGCTGCAGACGCTCCTGCGCTTGGAACGCTGATTTCATGCACTCGGTGACGCAAAGGGTGTTTTCCCACTCTGCACAAGTGCGTATCACAATACTATGTTGAAAACTCGTTTCAGACGTGCTTTTACAGTTAAAATGACCAATATGATGAAAATGTGTTAAAAGCTCGAAAACATGAAAATCCACGCTTAGAAAGTTGTTACATGTCACATATGCTCGACTGCACTCATTTCACTCAAAATCAAGGCTACTTATAAAACGTTTGCTTTATGCGTGAAAAGGCGATAGAAACAGGCTGAAGGCGCTCCTTCTGAAGGAAAGCTGTTTTCATGCACTCAGTGACACAAAGTGTTGTTTTCCCACTCTGAACAAGTGCATATCACAATACTATGTTGAAAACTCGTTTCAGACGTGCTTTTACAGTTAAAATGACCAATATGATGAAAATGCGTTAAAAGCTCGAAAACATGAAAATCCACGCTTAGAAAGTTGTTACATGTCACATATGCTCGACTGCACTCATTTCACTCAAATTCAATGTTCCTTGTCCAACGTTTGCTTTATGCTCTGAAAAGGCGTTAGAAACAGGCTGCAGACGCTCCTGCGCTTGGAACGCTGATTTCATGCACTCGGTGACGCAAAGGGTGTTTTCCCACTCTGCACAAGTGCGTATCACAATACTATGTTGAAAACTCGTTTCAGACGTGCTTTTACAGTTAAAATGACCAATATGATAAAAATGTGTTAAAAGCTTAAAACATGAAAATCCACGCTTAGAAAGTTGTTACATGCCACATATGCTCGACTGTACTCATTTCACTCAAAATCAAGGCTACTTATAAAACGTTTGCTTTATGCTCTGAAAAGGCGTTAGAAACAGGCTGCAGACGCTCCTGCGCTTGGAACGCTGATTTCATGCACTCGTTGACGCAAAGGGTGTTTTCCCACTCTGCACAAGTGCGTATCACAATACTATGTTGAAAACTCGTTTCAGACGTGCTTTTACAGTTAAAATGACCAATATGATGAAAATGTGTTAAAAGCTCGAAAACATGAAAATCCACGCTTAGAAAGTTGTTACATGTCACATATGCTCGACTGCACTCATTTCACTCAAAATCAAGGCTACTTATAAAACGTTTGCTTTATGCGTGAAAAGGCGATAGAAACAGGCTGAAGGCGCTCCTTCTGAAGGAAAGCTGTTTTCATGCACTCAGTGACACAAAGTGTTGTTTTCCCACTCTGAACAAGTGCATATCACAATACTATGTTGAAAACTCGTTTCAGACGTGCTTTTACAGTTAAAATGACCAATATGATGAAAATGCGTTAAAAGCTCGAAAACATGAAAATCCATGCTTAGAAAGTTGTTTCATGTCACATATGCTCGACTGCACTCATTTCACTCAAAATCAATGTTTATTGTCAAACGTTTGCTTTATGCGTGAAAAGGCGATAGAAACAGGTTGAAGGCGCTCCTTCTGAAGGAAAGCTGTTTTCATGCACTCAGTGACACAAAGTGTTGTTTTCCCACTCTGCACAAGTGCGTATCACAATACTATGTTGAAAACTCGTTTCAGACGTGCTTTTACAGTTAAAATGACCAATATGATGAAAATGTGTTAAAAGCTCGAAAACATGAAAATCCACGCTTAGAAAGTTGTTACATGTCACATATGCTCGACTGCACTCATTTCACTCAAAATCAAGGCTACTTATAAAACGTTTGCTTTATGCTCTGAAAAGGCGTTAGAAACAGGCTGCAGACGCTCCTGCGCTTGGAACGCTGATTTCATGCACTCGGTGACTCAAAGGGTGTTTTCCCACTCTGCACAAGTGCGTATCACAATACTATGTTGAAAACTCGTTTCAGACGTGCTTTTACAGTTAAAATGACCAATATGATGAAAATGTGTTAAAAGCTCGAAAACATGAAAATCCACGCTTAGAAAGTTGTTACATGTCACATATGCTCGACTGCACTCATTTCACTCAAAATCAAGGCTACTTATAAAACGTTTGCTTTATGCGTGAAAAGGCGATAGAAACAGGCTGAAGGCGCTCCTTCTGAAGGAAAGCTGTTTTCATGCACTCAGTGACACAAAGTGTTGTTTTCCCACTCTGAACAAGTGCATATCACAATACTATGTTGAAAACTCGTTTCAGACGTGCTTTTACAGTTAAAATGACCAATATGATGAAAATGCGTTAAAAGCTCGAAAACATGAAAATCCACGCTTAGAAAGTTGTTACATGTCACATATGCTCGACTGCACTCATTTCACTCAAATTCAATGTTCCTTGTCCAACGTTTGCTTTATGCTCTGAAAAGGCGTTAGAAACAGGCTGCAGACGCACCTGCGCTTGGAACGCTGATTTCATGCACTCGGTGACGCAAAGGGTGTTTTCCCACTCTGCACAAGTGCGTATCACAATACTATGTTGAAAACTCGTTTCAGACGTGCTTTTACAGTTAAAATGACCAATATGATGAAAATGCGTTAAAAGCTCGAAAACATGAAAATCCATGCTTAGAAAGTTGTTTCATGTCACATATGCTCGACTGCACTCATTTCACTCAAAATCAAGGCTACTTATAAAACGTTTGCTTTATGCGTGAAAAGGCGATAGAAACAGGCTGAAGGCGCTCCTTCTGAAGGAAAGCTGTTTTCATGCACTCAGTGACCCAAAGTGTTGTTTTCCCACTCTGCACAAGTGCGTATCACAATACTATGTTGAAAACTCGTTTCAGACGTGCTTTTACAGTTAAAATGACCAATATGATGAAAATGTGTTAAAAGCTCGAAAACATGAAAATCCACGCTTAGAAAGTTGTTACATGTCACATATGCTCGACTGCACTCATTTCACTCAAAATCAAGGCTACTTATAAAACGTTTGCTTTATGCTCTGAAAAGGCGTTAGAAACAGGCTGCAGACGCTCCTGCGCTTGGAACGCTGATTTCATGCACTCGGTGACGCAAAGGGTGTTTTCCCACTCTGCACAAGTGCGTATCACAATACTATGTTGAAAACTCGTTTCAGACGTGCTTTTACAGTTAAAATGACCAATATGATGAAAATGTGTTAAAAGCTCGAAAACATGAAAATCCACGCTTAGAAAGTTGTTACATGTCAAATATGCTCGACTGCACTCATTTCACTCAAAATCAATGTTCCTTGTCAAACGTTTGCATTATGCGTGAAAAGGCCATAGAAACAGGCTGAAGGCGCTCTTTCTGAAGGAAAGCTGTTTTCATGCACTCAGTGACACAAAGTGTTGTTTTCCCACTCTGAACAAGTGCATATCACAATACTATGTTGAAAACTCGTTTCAGACGTGCTTTTACAGTTAAAATGACCAATATGATGAAAATGTGTTAAAAGCTCGAAAACATGAAAATCCACGCTTAGAAAGTTGTTACATGTCACATATGCTCGACTGCACTCATTTCACTCAAAATCAAGGCTACTTATAAAACGTTTGCTTTATGCTCTGAAAAGGCGTTAGAAACAGGCTGCAGACGCTCCTGCGCTTGGAACGCTGATTTCATGCACTCGGTGACGCAAAGGGTGTTTTCCCACTCTGCACAAGTGCGTATCACAATACTATGTTGAAAACTCGTTTCAGACGTGCTTTTACAGTTAAAATGACCAATATGATGAAAATGTGTTAAAAGCTCGAAAACATGAAAATCCACGCTTAGAAAGTTGTTACATGTCACATATGCTCGACTGCACTCATTTCACTCAAAATCAAGGCTACTTATAAAACGTTTGCTTTATGCGTGAAAAGGCGATAGAAACAGGCTGAAGGCGCTCCTTCTGAAGGAAAGCTGTTTTCATGCACTCAGTGACACAAAGTGTTGTTTTCCCACTCTGAACAAGTGCATATCACAATACTATGTTGAAAACTCGTTTCAGACGTGCTTTTACAGTTAAAATGACCAATATGATGAAAATGCGTTAAAAGCTCGAAAACATGAAAATCCATGCTTAGAAAGTTGTTTCATGTCACATATGCTCGACTGCACTCATTTCACTCAAAATCAATGTTTATTGTCAAACGTTTGCTTTATGCGTGAAAAGGCGATAGAAACAGGTTGAAGGCGCTCCTTCTGAAGGAAAGCTGTTTTCATGCACTCAGTCACACAAAGTGTTGTTTTCCCACTCTGCACAAGCGCATATCACAATACTATGTTGAAAACTCGTTTCAGACGTGCTTTTACAGTTAAAATGACCAATATGATAAAAATGTGTTAAAAGCTCGAAAACATGAAAATCCACGCTTAGAAAGTTGTTACATGCCACATATGCTCGACTGTACTCATTTCACTCAAAATCAAGGCTACTTATAAAACGTTTGCTTTATGCTCTGAAAAGGCGTTAGAAACAGGCTGCAGACGCTCCTGCGCTTGGAACGCTGATTTCATGCACTCGTTGACGCAAAGGGTGTTTTCCCACTCTGCACAAGTGCGTATCACAATACTATGTTGAAAACTCGTTTCAGACGTGCTTTTACAGTTAAAATGACCAATATGATGAAAATGTGTTAAAAGCTCGAAAACATGAAAATCCACGCTTAGAAAGTTGTTACATGTCACATATGCTCGACTGCACTCATTTCACTCAAAATCAAGGCTACTTATAAAACGTTTGCTTTATGCTCTGAAAAGGCGTTAGAAACAGGCTGCAGACGCTCCTGCGCTTGGAACGCTGATTTCATGCACTCGGTGACGCAAAGGGTGTTTTCCCACTCTGCACAAGTGCGTATCACAATACTATGTTGAAAACTCGTTTCAGACGTGCTTTTACAGTTAAAATGACCAATATGATGAAAATGTGTTAAAAGCTCGAAAACATGAAAATCCACGCTTAGAAAGTTGTTACATGTCACATATGCTCGACTGCACTCATTTCACTCAAAATCAAGGCTACTTATAAAACGTTTGCTTTATGCGTGAAAAGGCGATAGAAACAGGCTGAAGGCGCTCCTTCTGAAGGAAAGCTGTTTTCATGCACTCAGTGACACAAAGTGTTGTTTTCCCACTCTGAACAAGTGCATATCACAATACTATGTTGAAAACTCGTTTCAGACGTGCTTTTACAGTTAAAATGACCAATATGATGAAAATGCGTTAAAAGCTCGAAAACATGAAAATCCACGCTTAGAAAGTTGTTACATGTCACATATGCTCGACTGCACTCATTTCACTCAAATTCAATGTTCCTTGTCCAACGTTTGCTTTATGCTCTGAAAAGGCGTTAGAAACAGGCTGCAGACGCACCTGCGCTTGGAACGCTGATTTCATGCACTCGGTGACGCAAAGGGTGTTTTCCCACTCTGCACAAGTGCGTATCACAATACTATGTTGAAAACTCGTTTCAGACGTGCTTTTACAGTTAAAATGACCAATATGATGAAAATGTGTTAAAAGCTCGAAAACATGAAAATCCACGCTTAGAAAGTTGTTACATGTCACATATGCTCGACTGCACTCATTTCACTCAAAATCAAGGCTACTTATAAAACGTTTGCTTTATGCGTGAAAAGGCGATAGAAACAGGCTGAAGGCGCTCCTTCTGAAGGAAAGCTGTTTTCATGCACTCAGTGACACAAAGTGTTGTTTTCCCACTCTGAACAAGTGCATATCACAATACTATGTTGAAAACTCGTTTCATACGTGCTTTTACAGTTAAAATGACCAATATGATGAAAATGTGTTAAAAGCTCGAAAACATGAAAATCCACGCTTAGAAAGTTGTTACATGTCACATATGCTCGACTGCACTCATTATCAAGGCTACTTATAAAACGTTTGCTTTATGCGTGAAAAGGCGATAGAAACAGGCTGAAGGCGCTCCTTCTGAAGGAAAGCTGTTTTCATGCACTCAGTGACACAAAGTGTTGTTTTCCCACTCTGAACAAGTGCATATCACAATACTATGTTGAAAACTCGTTTCAGACGTGCTTTTACAGTTAAAATGACCAATATGATGAAAATGCGTTAAAAGCTCGAAAACATGAAAATCCACGCTTAGAAAGTTGTTACATGTCACATATGCTCGACTGCACTCATTTCACTCAAATTCAATGTTCCTTGTCCAACGTTTGCTTTATGCTCTGAAAAGGCGTTAGAAACAGGCTGCAGACGCACCTGCGCTTGGAACGCTGATTTCATGCACTCGGTGACGCAAAGGGTGTTTTCCCACTCTGCACAAGTGCGTATCACAATACTATGTTGAAAACTCGTTTCAGACGTGCTTTTACAGTTAAAATGACCAATATGATGAAAATGTGTTAAAAGCTCGAAAACATGAAAATCCACGCTTAGAAAGTTGTTACATGTCACATATGCTCGACTGCACTCATTTCACTCAAAATCAAGGCTACTTATAAAACGTTTGCTTTATGCTCTGAAAAGTCGTTAGAAACAGGCTGCAGACGCTCCTGCGCTTGGAACGCTGATTTCATGCACTCGGTGACGCAAAGGGTGTTTTCCCACTCTGCACAAGTGCGTATCACAATACTATGTTGAAAACTCGTTTCAGACGTGCTTTTACAGTTAAAATGACCAATATGATGAAAATGTGTTAAAAGCTCGAAAACATGAAAATCCACGCTTAGAAAGTTGTTACATGTCACATATGCTCGACTGCACTCATTTCACTCAAAATCAAGGCTACTTATAAAACGTTTGCTTTATGCGTGAAAAGGCGATAGAAACAGGCTGAAGGCGCTCCTTCTGAAGGAAAGCTGTTTTCATGCACTCAGTGACACAAAGTGTTGTTTTCCCACTCTGAACAAGTGCATATCACAATACTATGTTGAAAACTCGTTTCAGACGTGCTTTTACAGTTAAAATGACCAATATGATGAAAATGCGTTAAAAGCTCGAAAACATGAAAATCCACGCTTAGAAAGTTGTTACATGTCACATATGCTCGACTGCACTCATTTCACTCAAATTCAATGTTCCTTGTCCAACGTTTGCTTTATGCTCTGAAAAGGCGTTAGAAACAGGCTGCAGACGCTCCTGCGCTTGGAACGCTGATTTCATGCACTCGGTGACGCAAAGGGTGTTTTCCCACTCTGCACAAGTGCGTATCACAATACTATGTTGAAAACTCGTTTCAGACGTGCTTTTACAGTTAAAATGACCAATATGATAAAAATGTGTTAAAAGCTTAAAACATGAAAATCCACGCTTAGAAAGTTGTTACATGCCACATATGCTCGACTGTACTCATTTCACTCAAAATCAAGGCTACTTATAAAACGTTTGCTTTATGCTCTGAAAAGGCGTTAGAAACAGGCTGCAGACGCTCCTGCGCTTGGAACGCTGATTTCATGCACTCGTTGACGCAAAGGGTGTTTTCCCACTCTGCACAAGTGCGTATCACAATACTATGTTGAAAACTCGTTTCAGACGTGCTTTTACAGTTAAAATGACCAATATGATGAAAATGTGTTAAAAGCTCGAAAACATGAAAATCCACGCTTAGAAAGTTGTTACATGTCACATATGCTCGACTGCACTCATTTCACTCAAAATCAAGGCTACTTATAAAACGTTTGCTTTATGCGTGAAAAGGCGATAGAAACAGGCTGAAGGCGCTCCTTCTGAAGGAAAGCTGTTTTCATGCACTCAGTGACACAAAGTGTTGTTTTCCCACTCTGAACAAGTGCATATCACAATACTATGTTGAAAACTCGTTTCAGACGTGCTTTTACAGTTAAAATGACCAATATGATGAAAATGCGTTAAAAGCTCGAAAACATGAAAATCCATGCTTAGAAAGTTGTTTCATGTCACATATGCTCGACTGCACTCATTTCACTCAAAATCAATGTTTATTGTCAAACGTTTGCTTTATGCGTGAAAAGGCGATAGAAACAGGTTGAAGGCGCTCCTTCTGAAGGAAAGCTGTTTTCATGCACTCAGTGACACAAAGTGTTGTTTTCCCACTCTGCACAAGTGCGTATCACAATACTATGTTGAAAACTCGTTTCAGACGTGCTTTTACAGTTAAAATGACCAATATGATGAAAATGTGTTAAAAGCTCGAAAACATGAAAATCCACGCTTAGAAAGTTGTTACATGTCACATATGCTCGACTGCACTCATTTCACTCAAAATCAAGGCTACTTATAAAACGTTTGCTTTATGCTCTGAAAAGGCGTTAGAAACAGGCTGCAGACGCTCCTGCGCTTGGAACGCTGATTTCATGCACTCGGTGACTCAAAGGGTGTTTTCCCACTCTGCACAAGTGCGTATCACAATACTATGTTGAAAACTCGTTTCAGACGTGCTTTTACAGTTAAAATGACCAATATGATGAAAATGTGTTAAAAGCTCGAAAACATGAAAATCCACGCTTAGAAAGTTGTTACATGTCACATATGCTCGACTGCACTCATTTCACTCAAAATCAAGGCTACTTATAAAACGTTTGCTTTATGCGTGAAAAGGCGATAGAAACAGGCTGAAGGCGCTCCTTCTGAAGGAAAGCTGTTTTCATGCACTCAGTGACACAAAGTGTTGTTTTCCCACTCTGAACAAGTGCATATCACAATACTATGTTGAAAACTCGTTTCAGACGTGCTTTTACAGTTAAAATGACCAATATGATGAAAATGCGTTAAAAGCTCGAAAACATGAAAATCCACGCTTAGAAAGTTGTTACATGTCACATATGCTCGACTGCACTCATTTCACTCAAATTCAATGTTCCTTGTCCAACGTTTGCTTTATGCTCTGAAAAGGCGTTAGAAACAGGCTGCAGACGCACCTGCGCTTGGAACGCTGATTTCATGCACTCGGTGACGCAAAGGGTGTTTTCCCACTCTGCACAAGTGCGTATCACAATACTATGTTGAAAACTCGTTTCAGACGTGCTTTTACAGTTAAAATGACCAATATGATGAAAATGCGTTAAAAGCTCGAAAACATGAAAATCCATGCTTAGAAAGTTGTTTCATGTCACATATGCTCGACTGCACTCATTTCACTCAAAATCAAGGCTACTTATAAAACGTTTGCTTTATGCGTGAAAAGGCGATAGAAACAGGCTGAAGGCGCTCCTTCTGAAGGAAAGCTGTTTTCATGCACTCAGTGACCCAAAGTGTTGTTTTCCCACTCTGCACAAGTGCGTATCACAATACTATGTTGAAAACTCGTTTCAGACGTGCTTTTACAGTTAAAATGACCAATATGATGAAAATGTGTTAAAAGCTCGAAAACATGAAAATCCACGCTTAGAAAGTTGTTACATGTCACATATGCTCGACTGCACTCATTTCACTCAAAATCAAGGCTACTTATAAAACGTTTGCTTTATGCTCTGAAAAGGCGTTAGAAACAGGCTGCAGACGCTCCTGCGCTTGGAACGCTGATTTCATGCACTCGGTGACGCAAAGGGTGTTTTCCCACTCTGCACAAGTGCGTATCACAATACTATGTTGAAAACTCGTTTCAGACGTGCTTTTACAGTTAAAATGACCAATATGATGAAAATGTGTTAAAAGCTCGAAAACATGAAAATCCACGCTTAGAAAGTTGTTACATGTCAAATATGCTCGACTGCACTCATTTCACTCAAAATCAATGTTCCTTGTCAAACGTTTGCATTATGCGTGAAAAGGCCATAGAAACAGGCTGAAGGCGCTCTTTCTGAAGGAAAGCTGTTTTCATGCACTCAGTGACACAAAGTGTTGTTTTCCCACTCTGAACAAGTGCATATCACAATACTATGTTGAAAACTCGTTTCAGACGTGCTTTTACAGTTAAAATGACCAATATGATGAAAATGTGTTAAAAGCTCGAAAACATGAAAATCCACGCTTAGAAAGTTGTTACATGTCACATATGCTCGACTGCACTCATTTCACTCAAAATCAAGGCTACTTATAAAACGTTTGCTTTATGCTCTGAAAAGGCGTTAGAAACAGGCTGCAGACGCTCCTGCGCTTGGAACGCTGATTTCATGCACTCGGTGACGCAAAGGGTGTTTTCCCACTCTGCACAAGTGCGTATCACAATACTATGTTGAAAACTCGTTTCAGACGTGCTTTTACAGTTAAAATGACCAATATGATGAAAATGTGTTAAAAGCTCGAAAACATGAAAATCCACGCTTAGAAAGTTGTTACATGTCACATATGCTCGACTGCACTCATTTCACTCAAAATCAAGGCTACTTATAAAACGTTTGCTTTATGCGTGAAAAGGCGATAGAAACAGGCTGAAGGCGCTCCTTCTGAAGGAAAGCTGTTTTCATGCACTCAGTGACACAAAGTGTTGTTTTCCCACTCTGAACAAGTGCATATCACAATACTATGTTGAAAACTCGTTTCAGACGTGCTTTTACAGTTAAAATGACCAATATGATGAAAATGCGTTAAAAGCTCGAAAACATGAAAATCCATGCTTAGAAAGTTGTTTCATGTCACATATGCTCGACTGCACTCATTTCACTCAAAATCAATGTTTATTGTCAAACGTTTGCTTTATGCGTGAAAAGGCGATAGAAACAGGTTGAAGGCGCTCCTTCTGAAGGAAAGCTGTTTTCATGCACTCAGTGACACAAAGTGTTGTTTTCCCACTCTGCACAAGTGCGTATCACAATACTATGTTGAAAACTCGTTTCAGACGTGCTTTTACAGTTAAAATGACCAATATGATGAAAATGTGTTAAAAGCTCGAAAACATGAAAATCCACGCTTAGAAAGTTGTTACATGTCACATATGCTCGACTGCACTCATTTCACTCAAAATCAAGGCTACTTATAAAACGTTTGCTTTATGCTCTGAAAAGGCGTTAGAAACAGGCTGCAGACGCTCCTGCGCTTGGAACGCTGATTTCATGCACTCGGTGACTCAAAGGGTGTTTTCCCACTCTGCACAAGTGCGTATCACAATACTATGTTGAAAACTCGTTTCAGACGTGCTTTTACAGTTAAAATGACCAATATGATGAAAATGTGTTAAAAGCTCGAAAACATGAAAATCCACGCTTAGAAAGTTGTTACATGTCACATATGCTCGACTGCACTCATTTCACTCAAAATCAAGGCTACTTATAAAACGTTTGCTTTATGCGTGAAAAGGCGATAGAAACAGGCTGAAGGCGCTCCTTCTGAAGGAAAGCTGTTTTCATGCACTCAGTGACACAAAGTGTTGTTTTCCCACTCTGAACAAGTGCATATCACAATACTATGTTGAAAACTCGTTTCAGACGTGCTTTTACAGTTAAAATGACCAATATGATGAAAATGCGTTAAAAGCTCGAAAACATGAAAATCCATGCTTAGAAAGTTGTTTCATGTCACATATGCTCGACTGCACTCATTTCACTCAAAATCAATGTTCCTTGTCAAACGTTTGCTTTATGCGTGAAAAGGCGATAGAAACAGGCTGAAGGCGCTCCTTCTGAAGGAAAGCTGTTTTCATGCACTCAGTGACACAAAGTGTTGTTTTCCCACTCTGCACAAGTGCGTATCACAATACTATGTTGAAAACTTGTTTCAGACGTGCTTTTACAGTTAAAATGACCAATATGATGAAAATGTGTTAAAAGCTCGAAAACATGAAAATCCACGCTTAGAAAGTTGTTACATGTCACATATGCTCGACTGCACTCGTTTCACTCAAAATCAAGGCTACTTATAAAACGTTTGCTTTATGCTCTGAAAAGGCGTTAGAAACAGGCTGCAGACGCTCCTGCGCTTGGAACGCTGATTTCATGCACTCGGTGACGCAAAGGGTGTTTTCCCACTCTGCACAAGTGCGTATCACAATACTATGTTGAAAACTCGTTTCAGACGTGCTTTTACAGTTAAAATGACCAATATGATGAAAATGTGTTAAAAGCTCGAAAACATGAAAATCCACGCTTAGAAAGTTGTTACATGTCAAATATGCTCGACTGCACTCATTTCACTCAAAATCAATGTTCCTTGTCAAACGTTTGCATTATGCGTGAAAAGGCCATAGAAACAGGCTGAAGGCGCTCTTTCTGAAGGAAAGCTGTTTTCATGCACTCAGTGACACAAAGTGTTGTTTTCCCACTCTGAACAAGTGCATATCACAATACTATGTTGAAAACTCGTTTCAGACGTGCTTTTACAGTTAAAATGACCAATATGATGAAAATGTGTTAAAAGCTCGAAAACATGAAAATCCACGCTTAGAAAGTTGTTACATGTCACATATGCTCGACTGCACTCATTTCACTCAAAATCAAGGCTACTTATAAAACGTTTGCTTTATGCTCTGAAAAGGCGTTAGAAACAGGCTGCAGACGCTCCTGCGCTTGGAACGCTGATTTCATGCACTCGGTGACGCAAAGGGTGTTTTCCCACTCTGCACAAGCGCATATCACAATACTATGTTGAAAACTCGTTTCAGACGTGCTTTTACAGTTAAAATGACCAATATGATAAAAATGTGTTAAAAGCTCAAAAACATGAAAATCCACGCTTAGAAAGTTGTTACATGCCACATATGCTCGACTGCACTCATTTCACTCAAAATCAAGGCTACTTATAAAACGTTTGCTTTATGCTCTGAAAAGGCGTTAGAAACAGGCTGCAGACGCTCCTGCGCTTGGAACGCTGATTTCATGCACTCGTTGACGCAAAGGGTGTTTTCCCACTCTGCACAAGTGCGTATCACAATACTATGTTGAAAACTCGTTTCAGACGTGCTTTTACAGTTAAAATGACCAATATGATGAAAATGTGTTAAAAGCTCGAAAACATGAAAATCCACGCTTAGAAAGTTGTTACATGTCACATATGCTCGACTGCACTCATTTCACTCAAAATCAAGGCTACTTATAAAACGTTTGCTTTATGCGTGAAAAGGCGATAGAAACAGGCTGAAGGCGCTCCTTCTGAAGGAAAGCTGTTTTCATGCACTCAGTGACACAAAGTGTTGTTTTCCCACTCTGAACAAGTGCATATCACAATACTATGTTGAAAACTCGTTTCAGACGTGCTTTTACAGTTAAAATGACCAATATGATGAAAATGCGTTAAAAGCTCGAAAACATGAAAATCCATGCTTAGAAAGTTGTTTCATGTCACATATGCTCGACTGCACTCATTTCACTCAAAATCAATGTTTATTGTCAAACGTTTGCTTTATGCGTGAAAAGGCGATAGAAACAGGTTGAAGGCGCTCCTTCTGAAGGAAAGCTGTTTTCATGCACTCAGTCACACAAAGTGTTGTTTTCCCACTCTGCACAAGCGCATATCACAATACTATGTTGAAAACTCGTTTCAGACGTGCTTTTACAGTTAAAATGACCAATATGATAAAAATGTGTTAAAAGCTTAAAACATGAAAATCCACGCTTAGAAAGTTGTTACATGCCACATATGCTCGACTGTACTCATTTCACTCAAAATCAAGGCTACTTATAAAACGTTTGCTTTATGCTCTGAAAAGGCGTTAGAAACAGGCTGCAGACGCTCCTGCGCTTGGAACGCTGATTTCATGCACTCGTTGACGCAAAGGGTGTTTTCCCACTCTGCACAAGTGCGTATCACAATACTATGTTGAAAACTCGTTTCAGACGTGCTTTTACAGTTAAAATGACCAATATGATGAAAATGTGTTAAAAGCTCGAAAACATGAAAATCCACGCTTAGAAAGTTGTTACATGTCACATATGCTCGACTGCACTCATTTCACTCAAAATCAAGGCTACTTATAAAACGTTTGCTTTATGCTCTGAAAAGGCGTTAGAAACAGGCTGCAGACGCTCCTGCGCTTGGAACGCTGATTTCATGCACTCGGTGACGCAAAGGGTGTTTTCCCACTCTGCACAAGTGCGTATCACAATACTATGTTGAAAACTCGTTTCAGACGTGCTTTTACAGTTAAAATGACCAATATGATGAAAATGTGTTAAAAGCTCGAAAACATGAAAATCCACGCTTAGAAAGTTGTTACATGTCACATATGCTCGACTGCACTCATTTCACTCAAAATCAAGGCTACTTATAAAACGTTTGCTTTATGCGTGAAAAGGCGATAGAAACAGGCTGAAGGCGCTCCTTCTGAAGGAAAGCTGTTTTCATGCACTCAGTGACACAAAGTGTTGTTTTCCCACTCTGAACAAGTGCATATCACAATACTATGTTGAAAACTCGTTTCAGACGTGCTTTTACAGTTAAAATGACCAATATGATGAAAATGCGTTAAAAGCTCGAAAACATGAAAATCCACGCTTAGAAAGTTGTTACATGTCACATATGCTCGACTGCACTCATTTCACTCAAATTCAATGTTCCTTGTCCAACGTTTGCTTTATGCTCTGAAAAGGCGTTAGAAACAGGCTGCAGACGCACCTGCGCTTGGAACGCTGATTTCATGCACTCGGTGACGCAAAGGGTGTTTTCCCACTCTGCACAAGTGCGTATCACAATACTATGTTGAAAACTCGTTTCAGACGTGCTTTTACAGTTAAAATGACCAATATGATGAAAATGTGTTAAAAGCTCGAAAACATGAAAATCCACGCTTAGAAAGTTGTTACATGTCACATATGCTCGACTGCACTCATTTCACTCAAAATCAAGGCTACTTATAAAACGTTTGCTTTATGCGTGAAAAGGCGATAGAAACAGGCTGAAGGCGCTCCTTCTGAAGGAAAGCTGTTTTCATGCACTCAGTGACACAAAGTGTTGTTTTCCCACTCTGAACAAGTGCATATCACAATACTATGTTGAAAACTCGTTTCAGACGTGCTTTTACAGTTAAAATGACCAATATGATGAAAATGCGTTAAAAGCTCGAAAACATGAAAATCCATGCTTAGAAAGTTGTTTCATGTCACATATGCTCGACTGCACTCATTTCACTCAAAATCAATGTTTATTGTCAAACGTTTGCTTTATGCGTGAAAAGGCGATAGAAACAGGTTGAAGGCGCTCCTTCTGAAGGAAAGCTGTTTTCATGCACTCAGTGACACAAAGTGTTGTTTTCCCACTCTGCACAAGTGCGTATCACAATACTATGTTGAAAACTCGTTTCAGACGTGCTTTTACAGTTAAAATGACCAATATGATGAAAATGTGTTAAAAGCTCGAAAACATGAAAATCCACGCTTAGAAAGTTGTTACATGTCACATATGCTCGACTGCACTCATTTCACTCAAAATCAAGGCTACTTATAAAACGTTTGCTTTATGCTCTGAAAAGGCGTTAGAAACAGGCTGCAGACGCTCCTGCGCTTGGAACGCTGATTTCATGCACTCGGTGACTCAAAGGGTGTTTTCCCACTCTGCACAAGTGCGTATCACAATACTATGTTGAAAACTCGTTTCAGACGTGCTTTTACAGTTAAAATGACCAATATGATGAAAATGTGTTAAAAGCTCGAAAACATGAAAATCCACGCTTAGAAAGTTGTTACATGTCACATATGCTCGACTGCACTCATTTCACTCAAAATCAAGGCTACTTATAAAACGTTTGCTTTATGCGTGAAAAGGCGATAGAAACAGGCTGAAGGCGCTCCTTCTGAAGGAAAGCTGTTTTCATGCACTCAGTGACACAAAGTGTTGTTTTCCCACTCTGAACAAGTGCATATCACAATACTATGTTGAAAACTCGTTTCAGACGTGCTTTTACAGTTAAAATGACCAATATGATGAAAATGCGTTAAAAGCTCGAAAACATGAAAATCCACGCTTAGAAAGTTGTTACATGTCACATATGCTCGACTGCACTCATTTCACTCAAATTCAATGTTCCTTGTCCAACGTTTGCTTTATGCTCTGAAAAGGCGTTAGAAACAGGCTGCAGACGCACCTGCGCTTGGAACGCTGATTTCATGCACTCGGTGACGCAAAGGGTGTTTTCCCACTCTGCACAAGTGCGTATCACAATACTATGTTGAAAACTCGTTTCAGACGTGCTTTTACAGTTAAAATGACCAATATGATGAAAATGCGTTAAAAGCTCGAAAACATGAAAATCCATGCTTAGAAAGTTGTTTCATGTCACATATGCTCGACTGCACTCATTTCACTCAAAATCAAGGCTACTTATAAAACGTTTGCTTTATGCGTGAAAAGGCGATAGAAACAGGCTGAAGGCGCTCCTTCTGAAGGAAAGCTGTTTTCATGCACTCAGTGACCCAAAGTGTTGTTTTCCCACTCTGCACAAGTGCGTATCACAATACTATGTTGAAAACTCGTTTCAGACGTGCTTTTACAGTTAAAATGACCAATATGATGAAAATGTGTTAAAAGCTCGAAAACATGAAAATCCACGCTTAGAAAGTTGTTACATGTCACATATGCTCGACTGCACTCATTTCACTCAAAATCAAGGCTACTTATAAAACGTTTGCTTTATGCTCTGAAAAGGCGTTAGAAACAGGCTGCAGACGCTCCTGCGCTTGGAACGCTGATTTCATGCACTCGGTGACGCAAAGGGTGTTTTCCCACTCTGCACAAGTGCGTATCACAATACTATGTTGAAAACTCGTTTCAGACGTGCTTTTACAGTTAAAATGACCAATATGATGAAAATGTGTTAAAAGCTCGAAAACATGAAAATCCACGCTTAGAAAGTTGTTACATGTCAAATATGCTCGACTGCACTCATTTCACTCAAAATCAATGTTCCTTGTCAAACGTTTGCATTATGCGTGAAAAGGCCATAGAAACAGGCTGAAGGCGCTCTTTCTGAAGGAAAGCTGTTTTCATGCACTCAGTGACACAAAGTGTTGTTTTCCCACTCTGAACAAGTGCATATCACAATACTATGTTGAAAACTCGTTTCAGACGTGCTTTTACAGTTAAAATGACCAATATGATGAAAATGTGTTAAAAGCTCGAAAACATGAAAATCCACGCTTAGAAAGTTGTTACATGTCACATATGCTCGACTGCACTCATTTCACTCAAAATCAAGGCTACTTATAAAACGTTTGCTTTATGCTCTGAAAAGGCGTTAGAAACAGGCTGCAGACGCTCCTGCGCTTGGAACGCTGATTTCATGCACTCGGTGACGCAAAGGGTGTTTTCCCACTCTGCACAAGTGCGTATCACAATACTATGTTGAAAACTCGTTTCAGACGTGCTTTTACAGTTAAAATGACCAATATGATGAAAATGTGTTAAAAGCTCGAAAACATGAAAATCCACGCTTAGAAAGTTGTTACATGTCACATATGCTCGACTGCACTCATTTCACTCAAAATCAAGGCTACTTATAAAACGTTTGCTTTATGCGTGAAAAGGCGATAGAAACAGGCTGAAGGCGCTCCTTCTGAAGGAAAGCTGTTTTCATGCACTCAGTGACACAAAGTGTTGTTTTCCCACTCTGAACAAGTGCATATCACAATACTATGTTGAAAACTCGTTTCAGACGTGCTTTTACAGTTAAAATGACCAATATGATGAAAATGCGTTAAAAGCTCGAAAACATGAAAATCCATGCTTAGAAAGTTGTTTCATGTCACATATGCTCGACTGCACTCATTTCACTCAAAATCAATGTTTATTGTCAAACGTTTGCTTTATGCGTGAAAAGGCGATAGAAACAGGTTGAAGGCGCTCCTTCTGAAGGAAAGCTGTTTTCATGCACTCAGTGACACAAAGTGTTGTTTTCCCACTCTGCACAAGTGCGTATCACAATACTATGTTGAAAACTCGTTTCAGACGTGCTTTTACAGTTAAAATGACCAATATGATGAAAATGTGTTAAAAGCTCGAAAACATGAAAATCCACGCTTAGAAAGTTGTTACATGTCACATATGCTCGACTGCACTCATTTCACTCAAAATCAAGGCTACTTATAAAACGTTTGCTTTATGCTCTGAAAAGGCGTTAGAAACAGGCTGCAGACGCTCCTGCGCTTGGAACGCTGATTTCATGCACTCGGTGACTCAAAGGGTGTTTTCCCACTCTGCACAAGTGCGTATCACAATACTATGTTGAAAACTCGTTTCAGACGTGCTTTTACAGTTAAAATGACCAATATGATGAAAATGTGTTAAAAGCTCGAAAACATGAAAATCCACGCTTAGAAAGTTGTTACATGTCACATATGCTCGACTGCACTCATTTCACTCAAAATCAAGGCTACTTATAAAACGTTTGCTTTATGCGTGAAAAGGCGATAGAAACAGGCTGAAGGCGCTCCTTCTGAAGGAAAGCTGTTTTCATGCACTCAGTGACACAAAGTGTTGTTTTCCCACTCTGAACAAGTGCATATCACAATACTATGTTGAAAACTCGTTTCAGACGTGCTTTTACAGTTAAAATGACCAATATGATGAAAATGCGTTAAAAGCTCGAAAACATGAAAATCCATGCTTAGAAAGTTGTTTCATGTCACATATGCTCGACTGCACTCATTTCACTCAAAATCAATGTTCCTTGTCAAACGTTTGCTTTATGCGTGAAAAGGCGATAGAAACAGGCTGAAGGCGCTCCTTCTGAAGGAAAGCTGTTTTCATGCACTCAGTGACACAAAGTGTTGTTTTCCCACTCTGCACAAGTGCGTATCACAATACTATGTTGAAAACTTGTTTCAGACGTGCTTTTACAGTTAAAATGACCAATATGATGAAAATGTGTTAAAAGCTCGAAAACATGAAAATCCACGCTTAGAAAGTTGTTACATGTCACATATGCTCGACTGCACTCGTTTCACTCAAAATCAAGGCTACTTATAAAACGTTTGCTTTATGCTCTGAAAAGGCGTTAGAAACAGGCTGCAGACGCTCCTGCGCTTGGAACGCTGATTTCATGCACTCGGTGACGCAAAGGGTGTTTTCCCACTCTGCACAAGTGCGTATCACAATACTATGTTGAAAACTCGTTTCAGACGTGCTTTTACAGTTAAAATGACCAATATGATGAAAATGTGTTAAAAGCTCGAAAACATGAAAATCCACGCTTAGAAAGTTGTTACATGTCAAATATGCTCGACTGCACTCATTTCACTCAAAATCAATGTTCCTTGTCAAACGTTTGCATTATGCGTGAAAAGGCCATAGAAACAGGCTGAAGGCGCTCTTTCTGAAGGAAAGCTGTTTTCATGCACTCAGTGACACAAAGTGTTGTTTTCCCACTCTGAACAAGTGCATATCACAATACTATGTTGAAAACTCGTTTCAGACGTGCTTTTACAGTTAAAATGACCAATATGATGAAAATGTGTTAAAAGCTCGAAAACATGAAAATCCACGCTTAGAAAGTTGTTACATGTCACATATGCTCGACTGCACTCATTTCACTCAAAATCAAGGCTACTTATAAAACGTTTGCTTTATGCTCTGAAAAGGCGTTAGAAACAGGCTGCAGACGCTCCTGCGCTTGGAACGCTGATTTCATGCACTCGGTGACGCAAAGGGTGTTTTCCCACTCTGCACAAGCGCATATCACAATACTATGTTGAAAACTCGTTTCAGACGTGCTTTTACAGTTAAAATGACCAATATGATAAAAATGTGTTAAAAGCTCAAAAACATGAAAATCCACGCTTAGAAAGTTGTTACATGCCACATATGCTCGACTGCACTCATTTCACTCAAAATCAAGGCTACTTATAAAACGTTTGCTTTATGCTCTGAAAAGGCGTTAGAAACAGGCTGCAGACGCTCCTGCGCTTGGAACGCTGATTTCATGCACTCGTTGACGCAAAGGGTGTTTTCCCACTCTGCACAAGTGCGTATCACAATACTATGTTGAAAACTCGTTTCAGACGTGCTTTTACAGTTAAAATGACCAATATGATGAAAATGTGTTAAAAGCTCGAAAACATGAAAATCCACGCTTAGAAAGTTGTTACATGTCACATATGCTCGACTGCACTCATTTCACTCAAAATCAAGGCTACTTATAAAACGTTTGCTTTATGCGTGAAAAGGCGATAGAAACAGGCTGAAGGCGCTCCTTCTGAAGGAAAGCTGTTTTCATGCACTCAGTGACACAAAGTGTTGTTTTCCCACTCTGAACAAGTGCATATCACAATACTATGTTGAAAACTCGTTTCAGACGTGCTTTTACAGTTAAAATGACCAATATGATGAAAATGCGTTAAAAGCTCGAAAACATGAAAATCCATGCTTAGAAAGTTGTTTCATGTCACATATGCTCGACTGCACTCATTTCACTCAAAATCAATGTTTATTGTCAAACGTTTGCTTTATGCGTGAAAAGGCGATAGAAACAGGTTGAAGGCGCTCCTTCTGAAGGAAAGCTGTTTTCATGCACTCAGTCACACAAAGTGTTGTTTTCCCACTCTGCACAAGCGCATATCACAATACTATGTTGAAAACTCGTTTCAGACGTGCTTTTACAGTTAAAATGACCAATATGATAAAAATGTGTTAAAAGCTTAAAACATGAAAATCCACGCTTAGAAAGTTGTTACATGCCACATATGCTCGACTGTACTCATTTCACTCAAAATCAAGGCTACTTATAAAACGTTTGCTTTATGCTCTGAAAAGGCGTTAGAAACAGGCTGCAGACGCTCCTGCGCTTGGAACGCTGATTTCATGCACTCGTTGACGCAAAGGGTGTTTTCCCACTCTGCACAAGTGCGTATCACAATACTATGTTGAAAACTCGTTTCAGACGTGCTTTTACAGTTAAAATGACCAATATGATGAAAATGTGTTAAAAGCTCGAAAACATGAAAATCCACGCTTAGAAAGTTGTTACATGTCACATATGCTCGACTGCACTCATTTCACTCAAAATCAAGGCTACTTATAAAACGTTTGCTTTATGCTCTGAAAAGGCGTTAGAAACAGGCTGCAGACGCTCCTGCGCTTGGAACGCTGATTTCATGCACTCGGTGACGCAAAGGGTGTTTTCCCACTCTGCACAAGTGCGTATCACAATACTATGTTGAAAACTCGTTTCAGACGTGCTTTTACAGTTAAAATGACCAATATGATGAAAATGTGTTAAAAGCTCGAAAACATGAAAATCCACGCTTAGAAAGTTGTTACATGTCACATATGCTCGACTGCACTCATTTCACTCAAAATCAAGGCTACTTATAAAACGTTTGCTTTATGCGTGAAAAGGCGATAGAAACAGGCTGAAGGCGCTCCTTCTGAAGGAAAGCTGTTTTCATGCACTCAGTGACACAAAGTGTTGTTTTCCCACTCTGAACAAGTGCATATCACAATACTATGTTGAAAACTCGTTTCAGACGTGCTTTTACAGTTAAAATGACCAATATGATGAAAATGCGTTAAAAGCTCGAAAACATGAAAATCCACGCTTAGAAAGTTGTTACATGTCACATATGCTCGACTGCACTCATTTCACTCAAATTCAATGTTCCTTGTCCAACGTTTGCTTTATGCTCTGAAAAGGCGTTAGAAACAGGCTGCAGACGCACCTGCGCTTGGAACGCTGATTTCATGCACTCGGTGACGCAAAGGGTGTTTTCCCACTCTGCACAAGTGCGTATCACAATACTATGTTGAAAACTCGTTTCAGACGTGCTTTTACAGTTAAAATGACCAATATGATGAAAATGTGTTAAAAGCTCGAAAACATGAAAATCCACGCTTAGAAAGTTGTTACATGTCACATATGCTCGACTGCACTCATTTCACTCAAAATCAAGGCTACTTATAAAACGTTTGCTTTATGCGTGAAAAGGCGATAGAAACAGGCTGAAGGCGCTCCTTCTGAAGGAAAGCTGTTTTCATGCACTCAGTGACACAAAGTGTTGTTTTCCCACTCTGAACAAGTGCATATCACAATACTATGTTGAAAACTCGTTTCAGACGTGCTTTTACAGTTAAAATGACCAATATGATGAAAATGCGTTAAAAGCTCGAAAACATGAAAATCCATGCTTAGAAAGTTGTTTCATGTCACATATGCTCGACTGCACTCATTTCACTCAAAATCAATGTTTATTGTCAAACGTTTGCTTTATGCGTGAAAAGGCGATAGAAACAGGTTGAAGGCGCTCCTTCTGAAGGAAAGCTGTTTTCATGCACTCAGTGACACAAAGTGTTGTTTTCCCACTCTGCACAAGTGCGTATCACAATACTATGTTGAAAACTCGTTTCAGACGTGCTTTTACAGTTAAAATGACCAATATGATGAAAATGTGTTAAAAGCTCGAAAACATGAAAATCCACGCTTAGAAAGTTGTTACATGTCACATATGCTCGACTGCACTCATTTCACTCAAAATCAAGGCTACTTATAAAACGTTTGCTTTATGCTCTGAAAAGGCGTTAGAAACAGGCTGCAGACGCTCCTGCGCTTGGAACGCTGATTTCATGCACTCGGTGACTCAAAGGGTGTTTTCCCACTCTGCACAAGTGCGTATCACAATACTATGTTGAAAACTCGTTTCAGACGTGCTTTTACAGTTAAAATGACCAATATGATGAAAATGTGTTAAAAGCTCGAAAACATGAAAATCCACGCTTAGAAAGTTGTTACATGTCACATATGCTCGACTGCACTCATTTCACTCAAAATCAAGGCTACTTATAAAACGTTTGCTTTATGCGTGAAAAGGCGATAGAAACAGGCTGAAGGCGCTCCTTCTGAAGGAAAGCTGTTTTCATGCACTCAGTGACACAAAGTGTTGTTTTCCCACTCTGAACAAGTGCATATCACAATACTATGTTGAAAACTCGTTTCAGACGTGCTTTTACAGTTAAAATGACCAATATGATGAAAATGCGTTAAAAGCTCGAAAACATGAAAATCCACGCTTAGAAAGTTGTTACATGTCACATATGCTCGACTGCACTCATTTCACTCAAATTCAATGTTCCTTGTCCAACGTTTGCTTTATGCTCTGAAAAGGCGTTAGAAACAGGCTGCAGACGCACCTGCGCTTGGAACGCTGATTTCATGCACTCGGTGACGCAAAGGGTGTTTTCCCACTCTGCACAAGTGCGTATCACAATACTATGTTGAAAACTCGTTTCAGACGTGCTTTTACAGTTAAAATGACCAATATGATGAAAATGCGTTAAAAGCTCGAAAACATGAAAATCCATGCTTAGAAAGTTGTTTCATGTCACATATGCTCGACTGCACTCATTTCACTCAAAATCAAGGCTACTTATAAAACGTTTGCTTTATGCGTGAAAAGGCGATAGAAACAGGCTGAAGGCGCTCCTTCTGAAGGAAAGCTGTTTTCATGCACTCAGTGACCCAAAGTGTTGTTTTCCCACTCTGCACAAGTGCGTATCACAATACTATGTTGAAAACTCGTTTCAGACGTGCTTTTACAGTTAAAATGACCAATATGATGAAAATGTGTTAAAAGCTCGAAAACATGAAAATCCACGCTTAGAAAGTTGTTACATGTCACATATGCTCGACTGCACTCATTTCACTCAAAATCAAGGCTACTTATAAAACGTTTGCTTTATGCTCTGAAAAGGCGTTAGAAACAGGCTGCAGACGCTCCTGCGCTTGGAACGCTGATTTCATGCACTCGGTGACGCAAAGGGTGTTTTCCCACTCTGCACAAGTGCGTATCACAATACTATGTTGAAAACTCGTTTCAGACGTGCTTTTACAGTTAAAATGACCAATATGATGAAAATGTGTTAAAAGCTCGAAAACATGAAAATCCACGCTTAGAAAGTTGTTACATGTCAAATATGCTCGACTGCACTCATTTCACTCAAAATCAATGTTCCTTGTCAAACGTTTGCATTATGCGTGAAAAGGCCATAGAAACAGGCTGAAGGCGCTCTTTCTGAAGGAAAGCTGTTTTCATGCACTCAGTGACACAAAGTGTTGTTTTCCCACTCTGAACAAGTGCATATCACAATACTATGTTGAAAACTCGTTTCAGACGTGCTTTTACAGTTAAAATGACCAATATGATGAAAATGTGTTAAAAGCTCGAAAACATGAAAATCCACGCTTAGAAAGTTGTTACATGTCACATATGCTCGACTGCACTCATTTCACTCAAAATCAAGGCTACTTATAAAACGTTTGCTTTATGCTCTGAAAAGGCGTTAGAAACAGGCTGCAGACGCTCCTGCGCTTGGAACGCTGATTTCATGCACTCGGTGACGCAAAGGGTGTTTTCCCACTCTGCACAAGTGCGTATCACAATACTATGTTGAAAACTCGTTTCAGACGTGCTTTTACAGTTAAAATGACCAATATGATGAAAATGTGTTAAAAGCTCGAAAACATGAAAATCCACGCTTAGAAAGTTGTTACATGTCACATATGCTCGACTGCACTCATTTCACTCAAAATCAAGGCTACTTATAAAACGTTTGCTTTATGCGTGAAAAGGCGATAGAAACAGGCTGAAGGCGCTCCTTCTGAAGGAAAGCTGTTTTCATGCACTCAGTGACACAAAGTGTTGTTTTCCCACTCTGAACAAGTGCATATCACAATACTATGTTGAAAACTCGTTTCAGACGTGCTTTTACAGTTAAAATGACCAATATGATGAAAATGCGTTAAAAGCTCGAAAACATGAAAATCCATGCTTAGAAAGTTGTTTCATGTCACATATGCTCGACTGCACTCATTTCACTCAAAATCAATGTTTATTGTCAAACGTTTGCTTTATGCGTGAAAAGGCGATAGAAACAGGTTGAAGGCGCTCCTTCTGAAGGAAAGCTGTTTTCATGCACTCAGTCACACAAAGTGTTGTTTTCCCACTCTGCACAAGCGCATATCACAATACTATGTTGAAAACTCGTTTCAGACGTGCTTTTACAGTTAAAATGACCAATATGATAAAAATGTGTTAAAAGCTCGAAAACATGAAAATCCACGCTTAGAAAGTTGTTACATGTCACATATGCTCGACTGCACTCATTTCACTCAAAATCAAGGCTACTTATAAAACGTTTGCTTTATGCGTGAAAAGGCGATAGAAACAGGCTGAAGGCGCTCCTTCTGAAGGAAAGCTGTTTTCATGCACTCAGTGACACAAAGTGTTGTTTTCCCACTCTGAACAAGTGCATATCACAATACTATGTTGAAAACTCGTTTCAGACGTGCTTTTACAGTTAAAATGACCAATATGATGAAAATGCGTTAAAAGCTCGAAAACATGAAAATCCACGCTTAGAAAGTTGTTACATGTCACATATGCTCGACTGCACTCATTTCACTCAAATTCAATGTTCCTTGTCCAACGTTTGCTTTATGCTCTGAAAAGGCGTTAGAAACAGGCTGCAGACGCACCTGCGCTTGGAACGCTGATTTCATGCACTCGGTGACGCAAAGGGTGTTTTCCCACTCTGCACAAGTGCGTATCACAATACTATGTTGAAAACTCGTTTCAGACGTGCTTTTACAGTTAAAATGACCAATATGATGAAAATGTGTTAAAAGCTCGAAAACATGAAAATCCACGCTTAGAAAGTTGTTACATGTCACATATGCTCGACTGCACTCATTTCACTCAAAATCAAGGCTACTTATAAAACGTTTGCTTTATGCGTGAAAAGGCGATAGAAACAGGCTGAAGGCGCTCCTTCTGAAGGAAAGCTGTTTTCATGCACTCAGTGACACAAAGTGTTGTTTTCCCACTCTGAACAAGTGCATATCACAATACTATGTTGAAAACTCGTTTCATACGTGCTTTTACAGTTAAAATGACCAATATGATGAAAATGTGTTAAAAGCTCGAAAACATGAAAATCCACGCTTAGAAAGTTGTTACATGTCACATATGCTCGACTGCACTCATTATCAAGGCTACTTATAAAACGTTTGCTTTATGCGTGAAAAGGCGATAGAAACAGGCTGAAGGCGCTCCTTCTGAAGGAAAGCTGTTTTCATGCACTCAGTGACACAAAGTGTTGTTTTCCCACTCTGAACAAGTGCATATCACAATACTATGTTGAAAACTCGTTTCAGACGTGCTTTTACAGTTAAAATGACCAATATGATGAAAATGCGTTAAAAGCTCGAAAACATGAAAATCCACGCTTAGAAAGTTGTTACATGTCACATATGCTCGACTGCACTCATTTCACTCAAATTCAATGTTCCTTGTCCAACGTTTGCTTTATGCTCTGAAAAGGCGTTAGAAACAGGCTGCAGACGCACCTGCGCTTGGAACGCTGATTTCATGCACTCGGTGACGCAAAGGGTGTTTTCCCACTCTGCACAAGTGCGTATCACAATACTATGTTGAAAACTCGTTTCAGACGTGCTTTTACAGTTAAAATGACCAATATGATGAAAATGTGTTAAAAGCTCGAAAACATGAAAATCCACGCTTAGAAAGTTGTTACATGTCACATATGCTCGACTGCACTCATTTCACTCAAAATCAAGGCTACTTATAAAACGTTTGCTTTATGCTCTGAAAAGTCGTTAGAAACAGGCTGCAGACGCTCCTGCGCTTGGAACGCTGATTTCATGCACTCGGTGACGCAAAGGGTGTTTTCCCACTCTGCACAAGTGCGTATCACAATACTATGTTGAAAACTCGTTTCAGACGTGCTTTTACAGTTAAAATGACCAATATGATGAAAATGTGTTAAAAGCTCGAAAACATGAAAATCCACGCTTAGAAAGTTGTTACATGTCACATATGCTCGACTGCACTCATTTCACTCAAAATCAAGGCTACTTATAAAACGTTTGCTTTATGCGTGAAAAGGCGATAGAAACAGGCTGAAGGCGCTCCTTCTGAAGGAAAGCTGTTTTCATGCACTCAGTGACACAAAGTGTTGTTTTCCCACTCTGAACAAGTGCATATCACAATACTATGTTGAAAACTCGTTTCAGACGTGCTTTTACAGTTAAAATGACCAATATGATGAAAATGCGTTAAAAGCTCGAAAACATGAAAATCCACGCTTAGAAAGTTGTTACATGTCACATATGCTCGACTGCACTCATTTCACTCAAATTCAATGTTCCTTGTCCAACGTTTGCTTTATGCTCTGAAAAGGCGTTAGAAACAGGCTGCAGACGCTCCTGCGCTTGGAACGCTGATTTCATGCACTCGGTGACGCAAAGGGTGTTTTCCCACTCTGCACAAGTGCGTATCACAATACTATGTTGAAAACTCGTTTCAGACGTGCTTTTACAGTTAAAATGACCAATATGATAAAAATGTGTTAAAAGCTTAAAACATGAAAATCCACGCTTAGAAAGTTGTTACATGCCACATATGCTCGACTGTACTCATTTCACTCAAAATCAAGGCTACTTATAAAACGTTTGCTTTATGCTCTGAAAAGGCGTTAGAAACAGGCTGCAGACGCTCCTGCGCTTGGAACGCTGATTTCATGCACTCGTTGACGCAAAGGGTGTTTTCCCACTCTGCACAAGTGCGTATCACAATACTATGTTGAAAACTCGTTTCAGACGTGCTTTTACAGTTAAAATGACCAATATGATGAAAATGTGTTAAAAGCTCGAAAACATGAAAATCCACGCTTAGAAAGTTGTTACATGTCACATATGCTCGACTGCACTCATTTCACTCAAAATCAAGGCTACTTATAAAACGTTTGCTTTATGCGTGAAAAGGCGATAGAAACAGGCTGAAGGCGCTCCTTCTGAAGGAAAGCTGTTTTCATGCACTCAGTGACACAAAGTGTTGTTTTCCCACTCTGAACAAGTGCATATCACAATACTATGTTGAAAACTCGTTTCAGACGTGCTTTTACAGTTAAAATGACCAATATGATGAAAATGCGTTAAAAGCTCGAAAACATGAAAATCCATGCTTAGAAAGTTGTTTCATGTCACATATGCTCGACTGCACTCATTTCACTCAAAATCAATGTTTATTGTCAAACGTTTGCTTTATGCGTGAAAAGGCGATAGAAACAGGTTGAAGGCGCTCCTTCTGAAGGAAAGCTGTTTTCATGCACTCAGTGACCCAAAGTGTTGTTTTCCCACTCTGCACAAGTGCGTATCACAATACTATGTTGAAAACTCGTTTCAGACGTGCTTTTACAGTTAAAATGACCAATATGATGAAAATGTGTTAAAAGCTCGAAAACATGAAAATCCACGCTTAGAAAGTTGTTACATGTCACATATGCTCGACTGCACTCATTTCACTCAAAATCAAGGCTACTTATAAAACGTTTGCTTTATGCTCTGAAAAGGCGTTAGAAACAGGCTGCAGACGCTCCTGCGCTTGGAACGCTGATTTCATGCACTCGGTGACTCAAAGGGTGTTTTCCCACTCTGCACAAGTGCGTATCACAATACTATGTTGAAAACTCGTTTCAGACGTGCTTTTACAGTTAAAATGACCAATATGATGAAAATGTGTTAAAAGCTCGAAAACATGAAAATCCACGCTTAGAAAGTTGTTACATGTCACATATGCTCGACTGCACTCATTTCACTCAAAATCAAGGCTACTTATAAAACGTTTGCTTTATGCGTGAAAAGGCGATAGAAACAGGCTGAAGGCGCTCCTTCTGAAGGAAAGCTGTTTTCATGCACTCAGTGACACAAAGTGTTGTTTTCCCACTCTGAACAAGTGCATATCACAATACTATGTTGAAAACTCGTTTCAGACGTGCTTTTACAGTTAAAATGACCAATATGATGAAAATGCGTTAAAAGCTCGAAAACATGAAAATCCACGCTTAGAAAGTTGTTACATGTCACATATGCTCGACTGCACTCATTTCACTCAAATTCAATGTTCCTTGTCCAACGTTTGCTTTATGCTCTGAAAAGGCGTTAGAAACAGGCTGCAGACGCACCTGCGCTTGGAACGCTGATTTCATGCACTCGGTGACGCAAAGGGTGTTTTCCCACTCTGCACAAGTGCGTATCACAATACTATGTTGAAAACTCGTTTCAGACGTGCTTTTACAGTTAAAATGACCAATATGATGAAAATGCGTTAAAAGCTCGAAAACATGAAAATCCATGCTTAGAAAGTTGTTTCATGTCACATATGCTCGACTGCACTCATTTCACTCAAAATCAAGGCTACTTATAAAACGTTTGCTTTATGCGTGAAAAGGCGATAGAAACAGGCTGAAGGCGCTCCTTCTGAAGGAAAGCTGTTTTCATGCACTCAGTGACCCAAAGTGTTGTTTTCCCACTCTGCACAAGTGCGTATCACAATACTATGTTGAAAACTCGTTTCAGACGTGCTTTTACAGTTAAAATGACCAATATGATGAAAATGTGTTAAAAGCTCGAAAACATGAAAATCCACGCTTAGAAAGTTGTTACATGTCACATATGCTCGACTGCACTCATTTCACTCAAAATCAAGGCTACTTATAAAACGTTTGCTTTATGCTCTGAAAAGGCGTTAGAAACAGGCTGCAGACGCTCCTGCGCTTGGAACGCTGATTTCATGCACTCGGTGACGCAAAGGGTGTTTTCCCACTCTGCACAAGTGCGTATCACAATACTATGTTGAAAACTCGTTTCAGACGTGCTTTTACAGTTAAAATGACCAATATGATGAAAATGTGTTAAAAGCTCGAAAACATGAAAATCCACGCTTAGAAAGTTGTTACATGTCAAATATGCTCGACTGCACTCATTTCACTCAAAATCAATGTTCCTTGTCAAACGTTTGCATTATGCGTGAAAAGGCCATAGAAACAGGCTGAAGGCGCTCTTTCTGAAGGAAAGCTGTTTTCATGCACTCAGTGACACAAAGTGTTGTTTTCCCACTCTGAACAAGTGCATATCACAATACTATGTTGAAAACTCGTTTCAGACGTGCTTTTACAGTTAAAATGACCAATATGATGAAAATGTGTTAAAAGCTCGAAAACATGAAAATCCACGCTTAGAAAGTTGTTACATGTCACATATGCTCGACTGCACTCATTTCACTCAAAATCAAGGCTACTTATAAAACGTTTGCTTTATGCTCTGAAAAGGCGTTAGAAACAGGCTGCAGACGCTCCTGCGCTTGGAACGCTGATTTCATGCACTCGGTGACGCAAAGGGTGTTTTCCCACTCTGCACAAGTGCGTATCACAATACTATGTTGAAAACTCGTTTCAGACGTGCTTTTACAGTTAAAATGACCAATATGATGAAAATGTGTTAAAAGCTCGAAAACATGAAAATCCACGCTTAGAAAGTTGTTACATGTCACATATGCTCGACTGCACTCATTTCACTCAAAATCAAGGCTACTTATAAAACGTTTGCTTTATGCGTGAAAAGGCGATAGAAACAGGCTGAAGGCGCTCCTTCTGAAGGAAAGCTGTTTTCATGCACTCAGTGACACAAAGTGTTGTTTTCCCACTCTGAACAAGTGCATATCACAATACTATGTTGAAAACTCGTTTCAGACGTGCTTTTACAGTTAAAATGACCAATATGATGAAAATGCGTTAAAAGCTCGAAAACATGAAAATCCATGCTTAGAAAGTTGTTTCATGTCACATATGCTCGACTGCACTCATTTCACTCAAAATCAATGTTTATTGTCAAACGTTTGCTTTATGCGTGAAAAGGCGATAGAAACAGGTTGAAGGCGCTCCTTCTGAAGGAAAGCTGTTTTCATGCACTCAGTGACACAAAGTGTTGTTTTCCCACTCTGCACAAGTGCGTATCACAATACTATGTTGAAAACTCGTTTCAGACGTGCTTTTACAGTTAAAATGACCAATATGATGAAAATGTGTTAAAAGCTCGAAAACATGAAAATCCACGCTTAGAAAGTTGTTACATGTCACATATGCTCGACTGCACTCATTTCACTCAAAATCAAGGCTACTTATAAAACGTTTGCTTTATGCTCTGAAAAGGCGTTAGAAACAGGCTGCAGACGCTCCTGCGCTTGGAACGCTGATTTCATGCACTCGGTGACTCAAAGGGTGTTTTCCCACTCTGCACAAGTGCGTATCACAATACTATGTTGAAAACTCGTTTCAGACGTGCTTTTACAGTTAAAATGACCAATATGATGAAAATGTGTTAAAAGCTCGAAAACATGAAAATCCACGCTTAGAAAGTTGTTACATGTCACATATGCTCGACTGCACTCATTTCACTCAAAATCAAGGCTACTTATAAAACGTTTGCTTTATGCGTGAAAAGGCGATAGAAACAGGCTGAAGGCGCTCCTTCTGAAGGAAAGCTGTTTTCATGCACTCAGTGACACAAAGTGTTGTTTTCCCACTCTGAACAAGTGCATATCACAATACTATGTTGAAAACTCGTTTCAGACGTGCTTTTACAGTTAAAATGACCAATATGATGAAAATGCGTTAAAAGCTCGAAAACATGAAAATCCATGCTTAGAAAGTTGTTTCATGTCACATATGCTCGACTGCACTCATTTCACTCAAAATCAATGTTCCTTGTCAAACGTTTGCTTTATGCGTGAAAAGGCGATAGAAACAGGCTGAAGGCGCTCCTTCTGAAGGAAAGCTGTTTTCATGCACTCAGTGACACAAAGTGTTGTTTTCCCACTCTGCACAAGTGCGTATCACAATACTATGTTGAAAACTTGTTTCAGACGTGCTTTTACAGTTAAAATGACCAATATGATGAAAATGTGTTAAAAGCTCGAAAACATGAAAATCCACGCTTAGAAAGTTGTTACATGTCACATATGCTCGACTGCACTCGTTTCACTCAAAATCAAGGCTACTTATAAAACGTTTGCTTTATGCTCTGAAAAGGCGTTAGAAACAGGCTGCAGACGCTCCTGCGCTTGGAACGCTGATTTCATGCACTCGGTGACGCAAAGGGTGTTTTCCCACTCTGCACAAGTGCGTATCACAATACTATGTTGAAAACTCGTTTCAGACGTGCTTTTACAGTTAAAATGACCAATATGATGAAAATGTGTTAAAAGCTCGAAAACATGAAAATCCACGCTTAGAAAGTTGTTACATGTCAAATATGCTCGACTGCACTCATTTCACTCAAAATCAATGTTCCTTGTCAAACGTTTGCATTATGCGTGAAAAGGCCATAGAAACAGGCTGAAGGCGCTCTTTCTGAAGGAAAGCTGTTTTCATGCACTCAGTGACACAAAGTGTTGTTTTCCCACTCTGAACAAGTGCATATCACAATACTATGTTGAAAACTCGTTTCAGACGTGCTTTTACAGTTAAAATGACCAATATGATGAAAATGTGTTAAAAGCTCGAAAACATGAAAATCCACGCTTAGAAAGTTGTTACATGTCACATATGCTCGACTGCACTCATTTCACTCAAAATCAAGGCTACTTATAAAACGTTTGCTTTATGCTCTGAAAAGGCGTTAGAAACAGGCTGCAGACGCTCCTGCGCTTGGAACGCTGATTTCATGCACTCGGTGACGCAAAGGGTGTTTTCCCACTCTGCACAAGCGCATATCACAATACTATGTTGAAAACTCGTTTCAGACGTGCTTTTACAGTTAAAATGACCAATATGATAAAAATGTGTTAAAAGCTCAAAAACATGAAAATCCACGCTTAGAAAGTTGTTACATGCCACATATGCTCGACTGCACTCATTTCACTCAAAATCAAGGCTACTTATAAAACGTTTGCTTTATGCTCTGAAAAGGCGTTAGAAACAGGCTGCAGACGCTCCTGCGCTTGGAACGCTGATTTCATGCACTCGTTGACGCAAAGGGTGTTTTCCCACTCTGCACAAGTGCGTATCACAATACTATGTTGAAAACTCGTTTCAGACGTGCTTTTACAGTTAAAATGACCAATATGATGAAAATGTGTTAAAAGCTCGAAAACATGAAAATCCACGCTTAGAAAGTTGTTACATGTCACATATGCTCGACTGCACTCATTTCACTCAAAATCAAGGCTACTTATAAAACGTTTGCTTTATGCGTGAAAAGGCGATAGAAACAGGCTGAAGGCGCTCCTTCTGAAGGAAAGCTGTTTTCATGCACTCAGTGACACAAAGTGTTGTTTTCCCACTCTGAACAAGTGCATATCACAATACTATGTTGAAAACTCGTTTCAGACGTGCTTTTACAGTTAAAATGACCAATATGATGAAAATGCGTTAAAAGCTCGAAAACATGAAAATCCATGCTTAGAAAGTTGTTTCATGTCACATATGCTCGACTGCACTCATTTCACTCAAAATCAATGTTTATTGTCAAACGTTTGCTTTATGCGTGAAAAGGCGATAGAAACAGGTTGAAGGCGCTCCTTCTGAAGGAAAGCTGTTTTCATGCACTCAGTCACACAAAGTGTTGTTTTCCCACTCTGCACAAGCGCATATCACAATACTATGTTGAAAACTCGTTTCAGACGTGCTTTTACAGTTAAAATGACCAATATGATAAAAATGTGTTAAAAGCTTAAAACATGAAAATCCACGCTTAGAAAGTTGTTACATGCCACATATGCTCGACTGTACTCATTTCACTCAAAATCAAGGCTACTTATAAAACGTTTGCTTTATGCTCTGAAAAGGCGTTAGAAACAGGCTGCAGACGCTCCTGCGCTTGGAACGCTGATTTCATGCACTCGTTGACGCAAAGGGTGTTTTCCCACTCTGCACAAGTGCGTATCACAATACTATGTTGAAAACTCGTTTCAGACGTGCTTTTACAGTTAAAATGACCAATATGATGAAAATGTGTTAAAAGCTCGAAAACATGAAAATCCACGCTTAGAAAGTTGTTACATGTCACATATGCTCGACTGCACTCATTTCACTCAAAATCAAGGCTACTTATAAAACGTTTGCTTTATGCTCTGAAAAGGCGTTAGAAACAGGCTGCAGACGCTCCTGCGCTTGGAACGCTGATTTCATGCACTCGGTGACGCAAAGGGTGTTTTCCCACTCTGCACAAGTGCGTATCACAATACTATGTTGAAAACTCGTTTCAGACGTGCTTTTACAGTTAAAATGACCAATATGATGAAAATGTGTTAAAAGCTCGAAAACATGAAAATCCACGCTTAGAAAGTTGTTACATGTCACATATGCTCGACTGCACTCATTTCACTCAAAATCAAGGCTACTTATAAAACGTTTGCTTTATGCGTGAAAAGGCGATAGAAACAGGCTGAAGGCGCTCCTTCTGAAGGAAAGCTGTTTTCATGCACTCAGTGACACAAAGTGTTGTTTTCCCACTCTGAACAAGTGCATATCACAATACTATGTTGAAAACTCGTTTCAGACGTGCTTTTACAGTTAAAATGACCAATATGATGAAAATGCGTTAAAAGCTCGAAAACATGAAAATCCACGCTTAGAAAGTTGTTACATGTCACATATGCTCGACTGCACTCATTTCACTCAAATTCAATGTTCCTTGTCCAACGTTTGCTTTATGCTCTGAAAAGGCGTTAGAAACAGGCTGCAGACGCACCTGCGCTTGGAACGCTGATTTCATGCACTCGGTGACGCAAAGGGTGTTTTCCCACTCTGCACAAGTGCGTATCACAATACTATGTTGAAAACTCGTTTCAGACGTGCTTTTACAGTTAAAATGACCAATATGATGAAAATGTGTTAAAAGCTCGAAAACATGAAAATCCACGCTTAGAAAGTTGTTACATGTCACATATGCTCGACTGCACTCATTTCACTCAAAATCAAGGCTACTTATAAAACGTTTGCTTTATGCGTGAAAAGGCGATAGAAACAGGCTGAAGGCGCTCCTTCTGAAGGAAAGCTGTTTTCATGCACTCAGTGACACAAAGTGTTGTTTTCCCACTCTGAACAAGTGCATATCACAATACTATGTTGAAAACTCGTTTCATACGTGCTTTTACAGTTAAAATGACCAATATGATGAAAATGTGTTAAAAGCTCGAAAACATGAAAATCCACGCTTAGAAAGTTGTTACATGTCACATATGCTCGACTGCACTCATTATCAAGGCTACTTATAAAACGTTTGCTTTATGCGTGAAAAGGCGATAGAAACAGGCTGAAGGCGCTCCTTCTGAAGGAAAGCTGTTTTCATGCACTCAGTGACACAAAGTGTTGTTTTCCCACTCTGAACAAGTGCATATCACAATACTATGTTGAAAACTCGTTTCAGACGTGCTTTTACAGTTAAAATGACCAATATGATGAAAATGCGTTAAAAGCTCGAAAACATGAAAATCCACGCTTAGAAAGTTGTTACATGTCACATATGCTCGACTGCACTCATTTCACTCAAATTCAATGTTCCTTGTCCAACGTTTGCTTTATGCTCTGAAAAGGCGTTAGAAACAGGCTGCAGACGCACCTGCGCTTGGAACGCTGATTTCATGCACTCGGTGACGCAAAGGGTGTTTTCCCACTCTGCACAAGTGCGTATCACAATACTATGTTGAAAACTCGTTTCAGACGTGCTTTTACAGTTAAAATGACCAATATGATGAAAATGTGTTAAAAGCTCGAAAACATGAAAATCCACGCTTAGAAAGTTGTTACATGTCACATATGCTCGACTGCACTCATTTCACTCAAAATCAAGGCTACTTATAAAACGTTTGCTTTATGCTCTGAAAAGTCGTTAGAAACAGGCTGCAGACGCTCCTGCGCTTGGAACGCTGATTTCATGCACTCGGTGACGCAAAGGGTGTTTTCCCACTCTGCACAAGTGCGTATCACAATACTATGTTGAAAACTCGTTTCAGACGTGCTTTTACAGTTAAAATGACCAATATGATGAAAATGTGTTAAAAGCTCGAAAACATGAAAATCCACGCTTAGAAAGTTGTTACATGTCACATATGCTCGACTGCACTCATTTCACTCAAAATCAAGGCTACTTATAAAACGTTTGCTTTATGCGTGAAAAGGCGATAGAAACAGGCTGAAGGCGCTCCTTCTGAAGGAAAGCTGTTTTCATGCACTCAGTGACACAAAGTGTTGTTTTCCCACTCTGAACAAGTGCATATCACAATACTATGTTGAAAACTCGTTTCAGACGTGCTTTTACAGTTAAAATGACCAATATGATGAAAATGCGTTAAAAGCTCGAAAACATGAAAATCCACGCTTATAAAGTTGTTACATGTCACATATGCTCGACTGCACTCATTTCACTCAAATTCAATGTTCCTTGTCCAACGTTTGCTTTATGCTCTGAAAAGGCGTTAGAAACAGGCTGCAGACGCTCCTGCGCTTGGAACGCTGATTTCATGCACTCGGTGACGCAAAGGGTGTTTTCCCACTCTGCACAAGTGCGTATCACAATACTATGTTGAAAACTCGTTTCATACGTGCTTTTACAGTTAAAATGACCAATATGATGAAAATGTGTTAAAAGCTCGAAAACATGAAAATCCACGCTTAGAAAGTTGTTACATGTCACATATGCTCGACTGCACTCATTTCACTCAAAATCAATGTTCCTTGTCCAACGTTTGCTTTATGCTCTGAAAAGGCGTTAGAAACAGGCTGCAGACGCTCCTGCGCTTGGAACGCTGATTTCATGCACTCGGTGACGCAAAGGGTGTTTTCCCACTCTGCACAAGTGCGTATCACAATACTATGTTGAAAACTCGTTTCAGACGTGCTTTTACAGTTAAAATGACCAATATGATGAAAATGTGTTAAAAGCTCGAAAACATGAAAATCCACGCTTAGAAAGTTGTTACCTGTCACATATGCTCGACTGCACTCATTTCACTCAAAATCAATGTTCCTTGTCCAACGTTTGCTTTATGCTCTGAAAAGGCGTTAGAAACAGGCTGCAGACGCTCCTGCGCTTGGAACGCTGATTTCATGCACTCGGTGACGCAAAGGGTGTTTTCCCACTCTGCACAAGTGCGTATCACAATACTATGTTGAAAACTCGTTTCAGACGTGCTTTTACAGTTAAAATGACCAATATGATGAAAATGCGTTAAAAGCTCGAAAACATGAAAATCCATGCTTAGAAAGTTGTTTCATGTCACATATGCTCGACTGCACTCATTTCACTCAAAATCAAGGCTACTTATAAAACGTTTGCTTTATGCGTGAAAAGGCGATAGAAACAGGCTGAAGGCGCTCCTTCTGAAGGAAAGCTGTTTTCATGCACTCAGTGACACAACGTGTTGTTTTCCAAGTCTGAACAAGTGCATATCACAATACTATGTTGAAAACTCGTTTCAGACGTGCTTTTACAGTTAAAATGACCAATATGATGAAAATGTGTTAAAAGCTCGAAAACATGAAAATCCACGCTTAGAAAGTTGTTACATGTCACATATGCTCGACTGCACTCATTTCACTCAAAATCAATGTTCCTTGTCCAACGTTTGCTTTATGCTCTGAAAAGGCGTTAGAAACAGGCTGCAGACGCTCCTGCGCTTGGAACGCTGATTTCATGCACTCGGTGACGCAAAGGGTGTTTTCCCACTCTGCACAAGTGCGTATCACAATACTATGTTGAAAACTCGTTTCAGACGTGCTTTTACAGTTAAAATGACCAATATGATGAAAATGTGTTAAAAGCTCGAAAACATGAAAATCCACGCTTAGAAAGTTGTTACATGTCAAATATGCTCGACTGCACTCATTTCACTCAAAATCAATGTTCCTTGTCAAACGTTTGCATTATGCGTGAAAAGGCCATAGAAACAGGCTGAAGGCGCTCTTTCTGAAGGAAAGCTGTTTTCATGCACTCAGTGACACAAAGTGTTGTTTTCCCACTCTGAACAAGTGCATATCACAATACTATGTTGAAAACTCGTTTCAGACGTGCTTTTACAGTTAAAATGACCAATATGATGAAAATGTGTTAAAAGCTCGAAAACATGAAAATCCACGCTTAGAAAGTTGTTACATGTCACATATGCTCGACTGCACTCATTTCACTCAAAATCAAGGCTACTTATAAAACGTTTGCTTTATGCTCTGAAAAGGCGTTAGAAACAGGCTGCAGACGCTCCTGCGCTTGGAACGCTGATTTCATGCACTCGGTGACGCAAAGGGTGTTTTCCCACTCTGCACAAGTGCGTATCACAATACTATGTTGAAAACTCGTTTCAGACGTGCTTTTACAGTTAAAATGACCAATATGATGAAAATGTGTTAAAAGCTCGAAAACATGAAAATCCACGCTTAGAAAGTTGTTACATGTCACATATGCTCGACTGCACTCATTTCACTCAAAATCAAGGCTACTTATAAAACGTTTGCTTTATGCGTGAAAAGGCGATAGAAACAGGCTGAAGGCGCTCCTTCTGAAGGAAAGCTGTTTTCATGCACTCAGTGACACAAAGTGTTGTTTTCCCACTCTGAACAAGTGCATATCACAATACTATGTTGAAAACTCGTTTCAGACGTGCTTTTACAGTTAAAATGACCAATATGATGAAAATGCGTTAAAAGCTCGAAAACATGAAAATCCATGCTTAGAAAGTTGTTTCATGTCACATATGCTCGACTGCACTCATTTCACTCAAAATCAATGTTTATTGTCAAACGTTTGCTTTATGCGTGAAAAGGCGATAGAAACAGGTTGAAGGCGCTCCTTCTGAAGGAAAGCTGTTTTCATGCACTCAGTGACACAAAGTGTTGTTTTCCCACTCTGCACAAGTGCGTATCACAATACTATGTTGAAAACTCGTTTCAGACGTGCTTTTACAGTTAAAATGACCAATATGATGAAAATGTGTTAAAAGCTCGAAAACATGAAAATCCACGCTTAGAAAGTTGTTACATGTCACATATGCTCGACTGCACTCATTTCACTCAAAATCAAGGCTACTTATAAAACGTTTGCTTTATGCTCTGAAAAGGCGTTAGAAACAGGCTGCAGACGCACCTGCGCTTGGAACGCTGATTTCATGCACTCGGTGACGCAAAGGGTGTTTTCCCACTCTGCACAAGTGCGTATCACAATACTATGTTGAAAACTCGTTTCAGACGTGCTTTTACAGTTAAAATGACCAATATGATGAAAATGCGTTAAAAGCTCGAAAACATGAAAATCCATGCTTAGAAAGTTGTTTCATGTCACATATGCTCGACTGCACTCATTTCACTCAAAATCAAGGCTACTTATAAAACGTTTGCTTTATGCGTGAAAAGGCGATAGAAACAGGCTGAAGGCGCTCCTTCTGAAGGAAAGCTGTTTTCATGCACTCAGTGACCCAAAGTGTTGTTTTCCCACTCTGCACAAGTGCGTATCACAATACTATGTTGAAAACTCGTTTCAGACGTGCTTTTACAGTTAAAATGACCAATATGATGAAAATGTGTTAAAAGCTCGAAAACATGAAAATCCACGCTTAGAAAGTTGTTACATGTCACATATGCTCGACTGCACTCATTTCACTCAAAATCAAGGCTACTTATAAAACGTTTGCTTTATGCTCTGAAAAGGCGTTAGAAACAGGCTGCAGACGCTCCTGCGCTTGGAACGCTGATTTCATGCACTCGGTGACGCAAAGGGTGTTTTCCCACTCTGCACAAGTGCGTATCACAATACTATGTTGAAAACTCGTTTCAGACGTGCTTTTACAGTTAAAATGACCAATATGATGAAAATGTGTTAAAAGCTCGAAAACATGAAAATCCACGCTTAGAAAGTTGTTACATGTCAAATATGCTCGACTGCACTCATTTCACTCAAAATCAATGTTCCTTGTCAAACGTTTGCATTATGCGTGAAAAGGCCATAGAAACAGGCTGAAGGCGCTCTTTCTGAAGGAAAGCTGTTTTCATGCACTCAGTGACACAAAGTGTTGTTTTCCCACTCTGAACAAGTGCATATCACAATACTATGTTGAAAACTCGTTTCAGACGTGCTTTTACAGTTAAAATGACCAATATGATGAAAATGTGTTAAAAGCTCGAAAACATGAAAATCCACGCTTAGAAAGTTGTTACATGTCACATATGCTCGACTGCACTCATTTCACTCAAAATCAAGGCTACTTATAAAACGTTTGCTTTATGCTCTGAAAAGGCGTTAGAAACAGGCTGCAGACGCTCCTGCGCTTGGAACGCTGATTTCATGCACTCGGTGACGCAAAGGGTGTTTTCCCACTCTGCACAAGTGCGTATCACAATACTATGTTGAAAACTCGTTTCAGACGTGCTTTTACAGTTAAAATGACCAATATGATGAAAATGTGTTAAAAGCTCGAAAACATGAAAATCCACGCTTAGAAAGTTGTTACATGTCACATATGCTCGACTGCACTCATTTCACTCAAAATCAAGGCTACTTATAAAACGTTTGCTTTATGCGTGAAAAGGCGATAGAAACAGGCTGAAGGCGCTCCTTCTGAAGGAAAGCTGTTTTCATGCACTCAGTGACACAAAGTGTTGTTTTCCCACTCTGAACAAGTGCATATCACAATACTATGTTGAAAACTCGTTTCAGACGTGCTTTTACAGTTAAAATGACCAATATGATGAAAATGCGTTAAAAGCTCGAAAACATGAAAATCCATGCTTAGAAAGTTGTTTCATGTCACATATGCTCGACTGCACTCATTTCACTCAAAATCAATGTTTATTGTCAAACGTTTGCTTTATGCGTGAAAAGGCGATAGAAACAGGTTGAAGGCGCTCCTTCTGAAGGAAAGCTGTTTTCATGCACTCAGTGACACAAAGTGTTGTTTTCCCACTCTGCACAAGTGCGTATCACAATACTATGTTGAAAACTCGTTTCAGACGTGCTTTTACAGTTAAAATGACCAATATGATGAAAATGTGTTAAAAGCTCGAAAACATGAAAATCCACGCTTAGAAAGTTGTTACATGTCACATATGCTCGACTGCACTCATTTCACTCAAAATCAAGGCTACTTATAAAACGTTTGCTTTATGCTCTGAAAAGGCGTTAGAAACAGGCTGCAGACGCTCCTGCGCTTGGAACGCTGATTTCATGCACTCGGTGACTCAAAGGGTGTTTTCCCACTCTGCACAAGTGCGTATCACAATACTATGTTGAAAACTCGTTTCAGACGTGCTTTTACAGTTAAAATGACCAATATGATGAAAATGTGTTAAAAGCTCGAAAACATGAAAATCCACGCTTAGAAAGTTGTTACATGTCACATATGCTCGACTGCACTCATTTCACTCAAAATCAAGGCTACTTATAAAACGTTTGCTTTATGCGTGAAAAGGCGATAGAAACAGGCTGAAGGAGCTCCTTCTGAAGGAAAGCTGTTTTCATGCACTCAGTGACACAAAGTGTTGTTTTCCCACTCTGAACAAGTGCATATCACAATACTATGTTGAAAACTCGTTTCAGACGTGCTTTTACAGTTAAAATGACCAATATGATGAAAATGCGTTAAAAGCTCGAAAACATGAAAATCCACGCTTAGAAAGTTGTTACATGTCACATATGCTCGACTGCACTCATTTCACTCAAATTCAATGTTCCTTGTCCAACGTTTGCTTTATGCTCTGAAAAGGCGTTAGAAACAGGCTGCAGACGCACCTGCGCTTGGAACGCTGATTTCATGCACTCGGTGACGCAAAGGGTGTTTTCCCACTCTGCACAAGTGCGTATCACAATACTATGTTGAAAACTCGTTTCAGACGTGCTTTTACAGTTAAAATGACCAATATGATGAAAATGCGTTAAAAGCTCGAAAACATGAAAATCCATGCTTAGAAAGTTGTTTCATGTCACATATGCTCGACTGCACTCATTTCACTCAAAATCAAGGCTACTTATAAAACGTTTGCTTTATGCGTGAAAAGGCGATAGAAACAGGCTGAAGGCGCTCCTTCTGAAGGAAAGCTGTTTTCATGCACTCAGTGACCCAAAGTGTTGTTTTCCCACTCTGCACAAGTGCGTATCACAATACTATGTTGAAAACTCGTTTCAGACGTGCTTTTACAGTTAAAATGACCAATATGATGAAAATGTGTTAAAAGCTCGAAAACATGAAAATCCACGCTTAGAAAGTTGTTACATGTCACATATGCTCGACTGCACTCATTTCACTCAAAATCAAGGCTACTTATAAAACGTTTGCTTTATGCTCTGAAAAGGCGTTAGAAACAGGCTGCAGACGCTCCTGCGCTTGGAACGCTGATTTCATGCACTCGGTGACGCAAAGGGTGTTTTCCCACTCTGCACAAGTGCGTATCACAATACTATGTTGAAAACTCGTTTCAGACGTGCTTTTACAGTTAAAATGACCAATATGATGAAAATGTGTTAAAAGCTCGAAAACATGAAAATCCACGCTTAGAAAGTTGTTACATGTCAAATATGCTCGACTGCACTCATTTCACTCAAAATCAATGTTCCTTGTCAAACGTTTGCATTATGCGTGAAAAGGCCATAGAAACAGGCTGAAGGCGCTCTTTCTGAAGGAAAGCTGTTTTCATGCACTCAGTGACACAAAGTGTTGTTTTCCCACTCTGAACAAGTGCATATCACAATACTATGTTGAAAACTCGTTTCAGACGTGCTTTTACAGTTAAAATGACCAATATGATGAAAATGTGTTAAAAGCTCGAAAACATGAAAATCCACGCTTAGAAAGTTGTTACATGTCACATATGCTCGACTGCACTCATTTCACTCAAAATCAAGGCTACTTATAAAACGTTTGCTTTATGCTCTGAAAAGGCGTTAGAAACAGGCTGCAGACGCTCCTGCGCTTGGAACGCTGATTTCATGCACTCGGTGACGCAAAGGGTGTTTTCCCACTCTGCACAAGTGCGTATCACAATACTATGTTGAAAACTCGTTTCAGACGTGCTTTTACAGTTAAAATGACCAATATGATGAAAATGTGTTAAAAGCTCGAAAACATGAAAATCCACGCTTAGAAAGTTGTTACATGTCACATATGCTCGACTGCACTCATTTCACTCAAAATCAAGGCTACTTATAAAACGTTTGCTTTATGCGTGAAAAGGCGATAGAAACAGGCTGAAG